>NW_025262733.1:0-1614 GCF_018294505.1 Triticum aestivum
GTAAGGCTCAACAAGTCAACAGACTGTTGCGAGGAAGCTACGGGGTCACCTCAGCCAAGCCAGCTGCGCTCGCCCGCGAGGATGGGACTCCACTCCGGCGCTCGACGCCCTACAGGCCACCGTGTTCCCAGGCCGCGGGTCTGCGTCGGCGTGTCCATCCACCACGCCGCCTGCCACGACGCCTCTGCCACTCTCTTCGTCCAGACCTGGGCCGCCGCATACCACCTCGAGGATGCCCTCGACAGTGCCGATCCTTCCCAGGCCGTGCTGCTGCCGCCGCCGCCCGTCCTCGACCGCTCCCTCGTTGCCGACCCCGACGACCTGCTCGGCAAGACACTCGCCGGGATGAGCCGCCTTGCGCCCGGCCCTCCGCCTACGCGTCCGCCAGCGAGTAGGGGTTTCCGCATTCGTCTCCGGTGATTGCGTCACCCTCCCCCTGGATCGATGGGATCAAGGACGCGGCGGTGGCCGCACTGGGGAATTAGCGCATGTCGTCGTTCATGGCGGCGTCGGTGCTGGCATGGGTGTGCCTACTGCGGAGCCGGTTCGTGGGTGTTGAAAGCGCGGCGCACAGCCACATGCTGTTCTCGACAGAGTGCCGGTCGAGGCTGGCGCCGCCGCTCCCCGCCGAGTACTTCGGCAACTGCCTGCGCCCGTGCTTCATGGAGGCCACGATGGAGCTCCTGATGACGAGCGGCGGCTGCGGTGCCATCGGGTTGGCGATAAGGGAGATGGAGCGAGGCGTGCTGGAGGGCGCAGAGGCAGAGGGGTGGCTGGGGCAGGTCATGTCGGTGCTGCCGCAGCGGCCCATGTCGCCGAGCTCCTCAACCACAGAGCATCTGACTGACATCGCTCGTGTCCGTGTGTGTGCTGACAGAGTAAATTTGACAGAGTATGTACTCTATGCTGACCACAGCCCAGCGCTCAACCCATTGTCGTCCATGTGTCCATGTGTCCGTGTTGGCTTGCTCTTGTAAATTTGACAGAGTATGTACTCTATGCTTTACCAATCCGTTGTAATTCACAAGCTGACCACAGCCCAGCGCTCAACCCATTTGAGCGAACAGTTTTAACCAATTTCAGTTGATGGTTCCAACCCACAGGTTGCCATTCGGTTTGGTTCAGTTTGGGTGGAAAGATGAAACAGGTTTGGTTTTAGTTGGGCTGAGGAAAATATCAAACAGTTTAGTTGAGGTTGGGCTGCCATGTTTATTTGTTCGGGTTTGGTCCAAATATGGTTTAGTTATTAAACCATTCTCAGGATTAGTCACAAGAATGAGATATCTACTTCATTTTGGAATAATCGGACATATATACGCTTGACACGCAACTCACTTGCCATCTTGTGTTATCTCTCCTGAGTCCTCCTCATCATGCATGCTGCTTTGTCATTTCATTTGTCTTCATATATTCTAGCAAAAGAAAGGAAGGCGCTAGAGCTCGTATTCATCTCCATTCGGATCGATGCAATGCACGCTACAGTTACCGGTGACTGCAACATGAGTTTCTTTTTTCAAATCATGGTCAATCCAATGTATGCATGCCAAGGCACATCATTTTAGATACAAACGGACCTCTGTAGATAAACTTGGATTATATTTGCATGTTGATTCA
>NW_025262734.1:0-1614 GCF_018294505.1 Triticum aestivum
TATATGACAGTGTCGCTAGCATCCATATGATAAGGAGCCCGGGCTGACATGGCTAGTCGTAAACCCAAAGCGGCACAGACTTACAGGGACAGGCATCCATGACCCAGCATCGAACGTGTCGGTCATCAGCGAGTGAATCCAGGCTGTAGCACTGGGCTAGCAGGACTCCGGTGAACCGGGCTGTAGCAGGCTAACAGGACTCCGGTATTCACCGCGTGACATTTCCCCGAAGGGACAGACACAGGAACGAAGAAGGACACATGCCGGCCAGCCTAAGTGTTCCGGAGCAGTAGCAAGCTACCATGGCTCGGTGGAAACACTAGGAGACATTTCCCCGTAAGAGAGGCTACTAAAGATAAACAACTAGATGGTCAGATCCCACACATACCAAGCATTTCAATAACATACACACAATATGCTCGATATGTGCAAATACAACATGGCATCACAACATGACTCTATGACTCAAGTAATCTATTCAATAGGCTCCGAGGAGCGAGATATTACAAACATGGGTCTCACGACCCAACATTCAGAGCATACAAGTCAAAGCACAAGCGGAAGCTATCATGTCTGGGTACAGACATCTATAAATGAAAAAGGCTGAGAAGCCTGACTATCTATCAGATCCTGCCGAGGGCACAAGATCGTAGCTGAGGTAACAAGCTAAACGTCGAAGTCCACGTGGAACTACTAGTGAGACTGAAGTCTCTCTGCAAAAACATAAAATAGGCAAACGTGAGTACAAATGTACCCAGCAAGACTTACATCAGATCTATCTACATATGCATCATTATCAACAAAGGGGTGGTGGGGTTTAACTGCAGCAAGCCAGCTCTGACTCGGTGGCTATCCTAAACTACGACTGCAATGTATCTCTTTGAGGTGGCGCACACGAGTCCACATATTCACCAACCAATACCCCACTATGGATCCGCTCCCGTCTCCCTACGAGAACGCCATCCATAGCACTCACGCTTATCTTGCGTATTTTAGAGTATCCACTTTCACTTGTCTATGAACTGATATAAGCAACCCAGAAGTCCTTTTCCGCGGACACGGCTATTCGAATAGATGATATTAACCCTGCAGGGGTGTACTTCTTCATACATGTTTCCACCACTTAGCGTCTGCACACGACATGTGCTCAGCAGACTTCAAGCGAAAGCCGACGTGGGTGTAGACCACGACCTACCTAAACACTCAAGTCTCTAGTCCAGGTTTATCGCCTATTCGGGTTCCATCCATGAGGAGATCCGGCCGGAGTTTCGCTCACAGCCCCAAACGATGTGAACAGGGTTCCCGAGATACCTAACGGGCATCCGGTACACCGTGCCACGTACCTACCGCATCACAGCCCACCCCTACGGTCAGCGCTGTCCACGGCCTCCAGTAAGCTACAAACACCAGAAACTACTTGCAACTCCTGGACAGAGGACAAGGGTGAATAAGAAGTCGAGCGGGGTCATATTTCAGGGCCCAATGTATGGTAGTAACTGAATCATGGATCACAAACACAGAACTCAGTTCCTGAGGACGGCTACAATGAGACAACCCACCATGTACTCCTACATGGCCTCTCACCGCTACCTTTACCAAATCATGTTCACACAC
>NW_025262735.1:0-1614 GCF_018294505.1 Triticum aestivum
AAAGCCGACGTGGGTGTAGACCACGACCTACCTAAACACTTAAGCCTCTAGTCCAGGTTTATCGCCTATTCAGGTTCCATCCGCAGGGAGTCCGGCCGAGGTTTCCCATACGGCCCCGAACGATGTGAACAGGGTTCCCGAGATACCTAACGGGTATTCGGTACACCCGGCCACGTACCTACCGCATCACAGCCCACCCCTACGGTCAGCGCTGTCCACGGCCTCCAGTAGGCTACAAACACCAGAAACTACTTGCAACTCCTGGACAGAGAGCTAGGGTGAATAAGAAGTCGAGCGGGGTCATATTTCAGGGCCCAATGCATGGTAGTAGTTGTATCTTAAATCACATATACAGATCTCAGTGCTTAAGGTCGGCTTCAATGAAACAACCCACCATGTACTCCTACATGGCCTCTCATCGATACCTTTACCAAATCGTGTTCACCACACCACTCTCATCACCGACATAATCATTTCACTCTAGCCCATCACCCAGATGAACCAGACCTGACACGACTCTAAGCATAGCAGGCATAGCAAGGTAGGAACAACACATACATATGGCTCAATCAACTCCTACACATGCTAGTGGGTTTCATCTAGTTACTGTGGCAATGACAGGTCATGCAGAGGAAATGGGTTCAACTACTGTAGCACACAGCAGTTTGAAACGCGTTGTCTTAATGCAGTAAAAGAGAGCAGGAGCGAGAACATGGGATTGTATCGATATGATCAAATGGTTGGTTGCTTGCCTGATGGTTCGATGCACTGATACGATTCTTCGTTAGGGTAATCACGGTACTCCTCGGAGGCAGAACCTGTCGCAAAGGACACCGATACACAAGCATCACCAAACAATGTGCAACAATATGATGCATGCATGAAACATGGCAATATGAGTGTGTTGGGCTAATGCAACTAAAAACCAGAGGGGTTTGAACAAATTTGAATCAAAGATTCAAATTTCAAACTCAAACATGGTCTCTTTAAGTGCTTTTCCTTGTTCTGCTTGAAACATCAATTTAACTTGTTTGATCATGCATGAAAATAGTACAGATGGATAGATTGGATTTTTCTGATCATTTTTCATATATAATTTGTCCAATTTGGAGTTACAGAATAGAAGTTATGAATTTTTGAAGTTTAAATAATATTCTGGAATTTCCTGATTTAAATTAAATCCAGAAATTATAATTATTGCGCCAGCATGACGTCAGCATGACGTCAGTGGTCAACTGCGGCTGGCTGAAGTCAAACCTGACGTGTGGGGCCCACACGTCAGTGACAGGGGGGGTTAAACAGATTTAAATTAATCCTAATTAGGGATTAGTGGCGCCGGGGCCCACTAGTCAGTGTCAGGGGGGGTTGACTAACGGTAATTAGTACTAACTAACCACCTGTCCGACAGGGCCCACGCGTCAGTGACCCTGGGGGGGTCAAACCTCAGGTCGGACAGGTCAAACCCGCCGGCGGTTAGTCGCCGGCGAGGTCCGCGGCGTGCAGGGGCCTCGGGTTTCCTCTGTGGTGCTCCAAACGGCGTGCGGCTAGGTGCGTTGGATAGCTAGCTCGACGGCGCGTCGGACGGTGGCCGTGGCTGGCCCTGGGGTGGCCGGA
>NW_025262736.1:0-1614 GCF_018294505.1 Triticum aestivum
GGCAAAAAACCTAGTTGTTGAGGCTGTGTTGGGAGATCATAAGAAGCAATACCCAAGGCTGAGAGACTATGCTTAGATTGTCGTGGATACAAACCCTGGGAGTAGAGTTGTAGTCACTACTGTAACTCCAAGAGCCACTGAAAAAATTCCACATCCAAGACCAAGATTCCATACCATGTTTTACTACATCAATGGAGCAAGGGAGGGATTTCTACAGGGGTGTTGACCATTCATTGGTTAGTTTCTTTAGATTGTACACTACTTTGATGTTGTTAGTTTTAATAGCTTGCACATATAAATGCATTTAACACGTTATGTTTACTTCCTCTTTTAGGTATTGATGGATGTTTTATCAAGCTGGTGGAGATGGCGATAACAACATATACCCACTGGCATTTGACATTGTTGGACAAGGGGACAAAGCTAATTGGTGCTGGTTTCTACACCAACTCAAAATTTGTTTTGGAGGAGAAGTTGGACAGTATATGGTCCATATACTATAATGTCTGACAGACAGAAGGTTGTGTATCCACCTTCCATTGCCTACTAAATATGTGTTTACATGTTTATTAGACAGTACCTTAGTTGTTTAAACTGTGTGCACCAGGGGCTACTACATGTAGTGAATGCAGTATTTCCTAACAGTCATCAAAGATTCTGTCTAAGACACATATATGCAAACTTCCAAAATGTTGGCTTTAGGGGAGAAGATCTTAATAAGTGCATGGATAATGCCAGTTATGCCTATAATGAACATAAATTTAATAAAGCAATGGATGATCTCAAAGCTTAGAGTGAGGAAGCTTGGGAGTGGCTTAGTGGAATACCCAAGAAAACATGGGCTAGGCATGCATTTGACACAAACTACAAGACTGACTTGGTTGTTAACAATTTGTCTGAGGTGTTTAACAAGTACATCCTAGATCATAGGAAAAAAATCAATAAGGACAATGTGTGATAGCATAAAGGATAAGCAAATGGTTAGGTCGCACGGGAATAGAGAGAGTGGAAAGGCGGCTAGATGGGAGATCACACCACATTACAGTGAGAAGTTGGAGATTGAAAAGGAAAGGGCCAGGTACTGCAAACCCATTCAAGCAGGTGCTAACTTGTGGCAAGTAACTAGTGGGGAGCAAACACATGCTGTGAATTTGGAACTTGAAACCTGTGGTTGTAGAAAGTGGGACCTCAGTGGCATCCCATGTAACCATGCCATCTCAGCAATTAACAAGGCAAAAATGTTTCCAAAGGACTTTGTAAGCAAATTCTTCAAGAAACCATATTACTTGGCAGCATATGAACCAATGATATATCATGTTCATGGTGAGCATGATTGGACAAAGACCCCAGGTCCAGACATAGTCCCACCTGCATTTAAAGTGAAGGAAGGAAGAAACAAAGAGAAGAGGATAAAGTAAAAATTTGAAGTTCCAAAGCCAAAGTCCACCTCAAGAATGGGGACTATAACTTGTAGCAATTGTGGATTACAAGGGCATAAATACACAAGCTGCCTTAAACAGTTGAAACATGAGTTGGCCTTGAGAAAGAACAAACATGTGGTAAGCCCTTTTGAACTAGTTCTTCAGTTTGTTGTTTTTGTAAATTACCTTTTCC
>NW_025262737.1:0-1614 GCF_018294505.1 Triticum aestivum
TCCCGAGGCTATTTTAGGTGCTGCGTCACCTTATTATTGGGCCAGGCCCATGTAATTTCGAAATACATAAGTATAGGCTATTTTTAGAGTCCGTATGTGTGGGGAAACAAGAGATAGGGTTGATTTCGGACCCCTCCACCAAGGGCCACGAAATTCTCCCCCTCTTCCTCCATATATACAGCCCTTAGGGCATCGTTTAGACTTTGGGATTTGTTTAGTTAAAAGTTAGCCATTGCAACTTCGTGTACTTCGTTTGTGTCCAACGACCAGACCAAGACCGCTTACGGATCCCCACCTTTATCAATACTTCATATATACTCGCAATATTCAGATTGCTTTTATCATATTCTTGCTTGTTCTTCGATTGCTTGCAGGAATAGACCTTCGTGGTCAGGTTGATTGTGCTCCGGCGTGGTCAATAACCTCTCGGAGTTGGTTTAGCGATTGCTAAGGCACAACGTCGTTGCACGTTTGTAGTCGGATCGTCAAAGTCGTCTCCACCAAATCGATAGTTATCATCTCATCGAAAGATCGGGACACCCCGCCTCTATCATAGGCGTTGTTGTTGTAGCGTGCTAACACCTTGAAGGGTCCATCAGCTCGAGGTAGAAGTTTCGACTTGCGTTCGTTGGGGAAGCGTTCCTTGCGAAGATGTAGCCACACGAGATCGCCTATGTTGAAGATCATGGGTTGCTTGTTGATGTTGAGCTTGGTCGCTAGTCGTTGTACTTGGCGCTCGATGGTGTGTATTGTATCTTCATGCATCTTCTTGATGTAGCTTGCACGGGCACTTGCGTCGATGTTGGTGCGCTCTTGGAGAGGAAGAGGTAGAATGTCCAATGGGGACAATGGGTTGAAGCCGTAGACGACCTCGAAGGGAGACTTGCCAGTTGTCGAATGTCTTGTGCGGTTGTAGGCGTACTCGGCGATGGGTAGACACGCCTCCCATTCCTTGATGTTCTTCTTGATCAACACATGAAGGAGAGTGAATAGCATCCGGTTCGTCACCTCCGTTTGGCCGTCGATTTGAGGATGGTATGCGGATGAGAACAAGAGCTTGATTCCGAGCTTGGCGCATAGGGTCTTCCAAAAGTAACTCAAGAACTTGACGTCGCGGTTGGAGATGATTGTCTTTGGTACTCCATGGAGGCGCAAGATTTCCCTACAAAAGAGATTTGCAATATGTGAAGCATTGTCTATCTTGTTGCAAGGAATGAAATGTGCCATTTTAGAAAATCGGTCCACAACGACAAACACGGAATCCTTTCCATTTTGAGTTCTAGGCAACCCAAGTACAAAATCCATACTAATGTCTTCCCATGGTTGATAAGGAATAAGAAGAGGCATGTAAAGACCATGAGATTGAGCTTTAGACTTAGCTTTGCGACATGTAGAGCATCGGGTGGTGAAGCGTGAGACGTCGCGGTACATCTTGGGCCAAAAGTAGTTCTTGGAGAGCGTGGCGAAAGTCTTGTCGCGTCCAAAGTGTCCCATGAGTCCACCTCCATGAGCCTCTTGCAAAAGTAGCAAACAAAGAGAAGACTCGGGAATGCATAATTTGTTAGCTCTTATAAGATAACCATCCTTGATGTAATATTGTTCCCAAGATGTATG
>NW_025262738.1:0-1614 GCF_018294505.1 Triticum aestivum
GAACCCTCAAAATGCTAAGGACAAAGGATTGGCTCAAGCTCAAAAGCTCAAGACTCTTCATTTTATATTTTAGTGATCCAAGATCACATTGAGTCTTTAGGAAAAGCCAATACTATCAAGGAGGGATGAGGTGTTGCTTAATGAGCCTCTTGCTTCATGTGCTTAGTGATATGCTCCAAAACCCTCAACTACTTTCCCATATCCACATATGACCTAAACCCTAAGCCAAACTCGGTCCTACCGATTCTTTCTATCCGGCGCCACCGAGTTTCACTTGTCATAAGCCACTGCCAAACCCTAGCAATTCGGTTCTACCGATAGGGATCTCGGTCTCACCGAGATGGGATTGCAAACTCTCTGTTTCCGTTTCGTAACTTTTCGGTCTCACCGAAAGAGCGAATCGGTCCCACCGAGATTGCAGTATAAACTCTTTGTTTTCTTTTTGTAACTTTTCGGTCTCACCGAAAGAGCAAATCAGTCCCACCGAGTTTACCTGACCAACTCTCTGGTTAGCTTATTACCAAACTCGGTCTCACCGAGTTTGTGTAATCGGTCTCACCGAGATTACGTTATGCCCAAACCCTAACCATATCGGTCCTACCGAGTTGCATGTCAGTCCCACCGAAAATCTCTAACGGTCACTAGGTTTACCTTTTCGGTCCGACCGAGTTTGTTGATTCGGTCCCACCGAGATTGGAAAACTGTGTGTAATGGTTGGATTTTGTGTGGAGGCTATATATACCCCTCCACCTCCTCTTCATTCGTAGAGAGAGCCATCAGAACACATACACAATTCCAACTCATATGTTCTGAGAGAGAACCACCTACTCATGTGTTGAGACCAAGATATTCCATTCCTACCATATGAATTTTGATCTCTAGCCTTCCCCAAGTTGCTTTCCACTCAAATCTTCTTTCCACAAAATCCAAATCCTATGAGAGAGAGTTGAGTGTTGGGGAGACTATCATTTGAAGCACAAGAGCAAGGAGTTCATCATCAACACACCATTTGTTACTTCTTGGAGACTGGTGTCTCCTAGATTGGCTAGGTGTTACTTGGGAGCCTCCGACAAGATTGTGGAGTTGAACCAAGGAGTTTGTAAGGGCAAGGAGATCGCCTACTTCGTGAAGATCTACCACTAGTGAGGCAAGTCCTTCGTGGGCGATGGCCATGGTGGGATAGACAAGGTTGCTTCTTCGTGGACCCTTCGTGGGTGGTTGCTTCTTCATGGACCCTTCGTGGGTGGAGCCCTCCGTGGACTCGCGCAACCATTACCCTTCATGGGTGGAGCCCTCCGTGGACTCGCGCAACCGTTACCCTTCGTGGGTTGAAGTCTCCATCAACATGGATGTAGGATAGCACCACCTATCCGAACCACGGGAAAAACATCCGTGTCTCCAATTGCGTTTGAATTCTCCAAACCCTTCCCTTTACATTCTTGCAAGTTGCATGCTTTACTTTCCGCTGCCAATATACTCTTTGCATGCTTGCTTGAATTGTGTGATGATTGCTTGACTTGTCCTACAATAGCTAAAATCTGCCAAGAACTAAAATTGGGAAAAGGTTAAGTTTTTATTTGGTCAAGTAGTCTAATCACCCCCCTCTAGACATAC
>NW_025262739.1:0-1614 GCF_018294505.1 Triticum aestivum
TCTGTCCCCGAGGAGTACCGTGATTACCCTAACGAAGAACCGTATCCGTGCAACGAACCATCAGGCAAGCAACCAACCATTTGATCATATCAATACAATCCCATGTTCTCGCTCCTGCTCTCTTTTACTGCATTAAGACAACGCGATTCAAACTGCTGTGTGCTACGGTAGTTGAACCCATTTCCTCTGCATGACCTGTCATTGCCACAGTAACTAGATGAAACCCACTAGCATGTGTAGGAGTTGATTGAGCCATATGTATGTGTTGTTCCTACCTTGCTATGCCTGCTATGCTTAGAGTCGTGTCAGGTCTGGTTCATCTGGGTGATGGGCTAGAGTGAAATGATTATGTCGGTAATGAGAGTGGTGTGGTGAACACGATTTGGTAAAGGTATCGATGAGAGGCCATGTAGGAGTACATGGTGGGTTTATTCATTGAAGCCGACCTTAAGCACTGAGATCTGTATGTGTGATTTAAGAATCAGCTACTACCATACATTGGGCCCTGAAATATGACCCCGCTCGACTTCTTATTCACCCTAGCTCTCTGTCCAGGAGTTGCAAGTAGTTTCTGGTGTTTGTAGCCTACTGGAGGCCGTGGACAGCGCTGACCGTAGGGGTGGGCTGTGATGCGGTAGGTACGTGGCACGGTGTACCGAATACCCGTTAGGTATCTCGGGAACCCTGTTCACATCATTCGGGGCCGTATGGGAAACCTCGGCCGGACTCCCTGCGGATGGAACCTGAATAGGCGATAAACCTGGACTAGAGGCTTAAGTGTTTAGGTAGGTCGTGGTCTACACCCACGTCGGCTTTCGCTTGAAGTCTGCCGAGCACATGTCGTGTGCAGACGCTAAGTGTGCAGACTACTTGGTTGCCTATACAGTTCATAGACAAGTAAATGGAAACTACTAAAAGCCTCAAGATAAGTGTGAGTGCCGAGGATGGCTCTTCCGTAGGAAGACAGAGGTGGATCCTCGGTAGTGTATTGAAGTGGTGAGTAGTGGACTCGTGTGCGCAAAACTATTTCAAGTTGGAGTATCGTAGGATAGCCTAGCCAAGAGTCAAAGCTGGCTTGCTGCAATAACTCCACCAACCCTTCTTGATACTATGCATGTATGTAGGATCTGATGTAAGTCTTGCTGAGTACCTTTGTACTCATGTTGCTATGATCTACATTTTTACAGAAGACGCTGCAACCCCTTCTGATGGGTTCTATGTAGACGTTGACATCAACGAGTAGGCTAAAGACCCAGGTGGTGACCCTGAGCTTGTGATGGACCACGTAGTATAGCTAGGCTTTCCAAGCCTCTTTTATTTTACTAGTTGTCTGTACCCAGACAAAGTACTTCCGCTGTTGGCTTGTATGACTGTATGATTTGTATGTTGGGTCGTGAGACCCGTACCTATGTGTATGATATGTATGGCTCCCTGAGCCTTAAATAAAGTACTTGTGTCATAGAGTCATGTTGTGATGCTTCGTTGTATTTGCACATATCGAGCATATTGTGTGTATGATTGAAATGCTTGGTATGTGTGGGATCTGACTATCTAGTTGTTTATCTTTAGTAGCCTCTCTTACCGGGAAATGTCTCCTAGTGTTACCGCTGAGCC
>NW_025262740.1:0-1614 GCF_018294505.1 Triticum aestivum
TTTTTGCAGCGGAGACTTCGGTCTTACTAGGGTTCTCATGGACTTCGACTAGTAGCTAGTACCTCAGCTACGATCTTGATCGGATGTTGTAGATAGTCAGGCTCTTCAGCCTTTTTCATTTGTAGATGTCTGTACCCAGACATGTAATGCTTCCGCTTGTTGCTTGTATGCTCTGTATGACGGGTCTTGTGACCCCTGTTTGCAATAAATGCTATGACGGCTCTTCTGAGCCTTTATCTATATAAGTTGTTGAGTTATGCTGTGATGCCATGTTGTACAGCACATACTTGCATGTTATGCGTACGTGTAATGTGTATTGCTATGTGTGGGATCTGACTATCTAGTTGTTTATCCTTAGTAGCCTCTCTTACCGGGAAATGTCTCCTAGTGCTTCCACTGAGCCCTGGTAGCTTGCTACTGCTCCGGAACACTTAGGCTGGCCGGCATGTGTCCTTCTTCGATCCAGTGTCTGTCCCTTCGGGGAAATGTCACGCGATGAATACCGGAGTCCTGCTAGCCCGCTACAGCCGGTTCACCGGAGTCCTGTTAGCCCAGTGCTACAGCCTGGATTCACTCGCTGATGACCGACACGTTCAATGCTGGGTCATGGATGCCTGTCCCTGTAAGTTAGTGCCACTTTGGGTTTACGACTAACCATGTCAGCCCGGGCTCTTTATCATATGGATGCTAGCGACACCATCATATACGTGTGCCAAAAGGCGCAAACGGTCCCGGGCAAAAGTAAGGCGACACCCGTGGGGATACCGTGCGTGAGGCCGCAAAGTGATATGAGGTGTTACATGCTGGATTGATGTGGCATTGAGTCGGGGTCCTGACAGCTTTGGTATCAGAGCCTGACTGCCTGTAGGATTACCAAGCCATTCTGGTCGAAGTTGAGTCTAGAAATTCTTTAGTTATGTAAGGGAATTGATTGTGGGAAGGAACGTAAGGCTCTTTTACTCCTTTACCTCATGGCCTTCTGATCTGAGTCATCCTATCTTTCCGACGGGATTAAGGAACTAGGCTTCTCTTCCGTCTATCAGGATCACGTGTTACTACTCCGTAGTCCCATAGGACTGGTTGATCAGGGTCATACCCAGTTTTGAGTATTTCCGGTGTAGTCTGTTTAGTACTATCCCAGAACCTTGAGTGGTGATGTTGAGTTGTTGTACTACCCCATTTTTAGTATGATGTCTCATTCTGAGCATTTTACTGCCGTTATGCTGCCGGAATTGCCCTAGGAGTTCGAGTGATACTAACTCCTTGTCCTACATTCTACAGTCCATAGTTGATGCTGATTCCGTCCTTGGTTCGTTTCTCAGGATGTCATCGGCTAAGCGAAGTTCCGTTGCTCGTAGCCAGAACCATGGATATGGTAGGGATGAGGATCCTCCCGACCAGTCTTCGTTGACAGAGCTCATGCTAGAGATGGAGAGGAACAAGCGTGAGTCTAATCGTTTGTTGGCACGTATCGAGGAGAACACCGCACCTCAGTTCAAAGGGTCTGCTACCATTCATGATTTCATTCGCTTGCACCCACCTACTTTTCATCATTCCATCGAGCCACTCGATGCAGATGACTGGCTCCGTAGCATCACCCATAAGCTGCGTTCT
>NW_025262741.1:0-1614 GCF_018294505.1 Triticum aestivum
GCGACGTGTTGATCTTACGAGGCCGGGCATGACCCAGAAAAGTGTGTCCGGCCAAATGGGATCGAGCGTGTTGGGTTATGTGGTGCACCCCTGCAGGGAAGTTTATCTATTCGAATAGCCGTGTCCCTCGGTAAAAGGACGACCCGGAGTTGTACCTTGAGCTTATGACAACTAGAACTGGATACTGAATAAAATACACCCTTCCAAGTGCCAGATACAACCCGGTGATCGCTCTCTAACAGGGCGACGAGGAGGGGATTGCCGGGTAGGATTATGCTATGCGATGCTACTTGGAGGACTTCAATCTACTCTCTTCTTCATACTGCAAGATGGAGATGTCCAGAAGCGTAGTCTTCGACAGGACTAGCTATCCCCCTTTTATTCTGGCATTCTGCAGTTCAGTCCACTGATATGCCCCTTTACACATATACCCATGCATATGTAGTATAGCTCCTTGCTTGCGAGTACTTTGGATGAGTACTCACGGTTGCTTTTCTCCCTCTTTTCCCCTTTCTATACCGGATTGTCGCAACCAGATGCTGGAGTTCAGGAGCCAGACGCCACCATCGACGACGACACCTACGACACTGGAGGTGCCTACTACTACGTGCAGACCGTTGACGACGACCAGGAGTAGTTAGGAGGTCCCAGGCAGGAGGCCTTGCCTTTTCGATCGTTGCTACTTTTGTGCTAGCCTTCTTAAGGCAAACTTGTTGAACTTATGTCTGTACTCAGATATTGTTTCTTCCGCTGACTCGTCTATGATCGAGCACTTGTATTCGAGCCCTCGAGGCCCCTGGCTTGTATTATAATGCTTGTATGACTTATTTATGTTGTAGAGTTGTGTTGTGATATCTTCCCGTGAGTCCCTGATCGTGATCGTACACATTTGCGTGCATGATTAGTGTACGGTCAAATCGGGGGCGTCACAAGTTGGTATCAGAGCCGACTGCCTGTAGGAATCCCCCTTTCCAACTCCTTGGCCGAAGTCGAGTCTAGTCATTGCAAAACTTTTACTAACATGGCTGTGCGGCTTACGGGCCCACGTCGCCATTGGGTGGTACTAGGATCTTTTACTCCCCGACCTTTACTCTGGGACTCTGAGCTCTCTTCTATTCGGGTTAAACGAATTTACTAACTCTAACACTAGGATCCCGTGACCGCGTTCACCCCTAAGATGGATAAGCCATAGTTGTTTCTTAGAATAGTATTTTGGACAATTCACACACTGTCATTTGACTCCTTTGAAACGTCTTTGCTTTCAGATGGAACCCACGAGGCAGGTTGTTCGCCACACGATGGCCATTGGTGCCTCGGGATCACCTGCGGTGCTAGCTGAGATGATGACCTATCTGGGTTATCGCTGGCACCCTGAGTTCACCGTCTACGAGGAGTTCCAGGACTTTAACCAGGAGCAGTACCGTGCCATCGTCCACCTCTACTCTCGGGAGTACGACTCCACTACTGTGCTGCACACCGCACATGGTGTTGGTGTGACCATCGATATGGCTGTCCACGATGCAGCCTATGCTGCTCTGACACGTCTTCGTGGAGAGTATCGGGAGTTGGACACCTCCCCTTTCAGGCACATTGCTATCGCCTCTGATGTTGGTG
>NW_025262742.1:0-1614 GCF_018294505.1 Triticum aestivum
GTATTATCCGGAAATCGTAATACACGTGTGAATACATAGACCACAATATGTCCCTAGTGAGCCTCTAGTTGACTAGCTCGTTGTGATCAACAGATAGTCATGGTTTCCTGGCTATGGACATTGGATGTCGTTGATAAACGGGATCACATCATTAGGAGAATGATGTGATGGACAAGACCCAATCCTAAGCATAGCACAAAGATCGTGTAGTTCGTTTGCTAGAGCTTTGCCAATGTCAAGTATCTCTTCCTTTGACCATGAGATCGTGTAACTCCTGGATACCGTAGGAGTGCTTTGGGTGTATCAAACGTCACAACGTAACTGGGTGACTATAAAGGTGCACTACAGGTATCTCCGAAAGTATCTATTGTTTTATGCGGATCGAGACTGGAATTTGTCACTCCGTGTAAACGGAGAGGTATCTCTGGGCCCACTCGGTAGGACATCATCATATGCGCAATGTGACCAAGGAGTTGATCACGGGATGATGTGTTACAGAACGAGTAAAGTGACTTGCCGGTAACGAGATTGAACAAGGTATCGGTATACCGACGATCGAATCTCGGGCAAGTAAAATACCGCTAGACAAAGGGAATTGTATACGGGATCGATTGAGTCCTTGACATCGTGGTTCATCCGATGAGATCATCGTGGAACATGTGGGAGCCAACATGGGTATCCAGATCCCGCTGTTGGTTATTGACCGGAGAACGTCTCGGTCATGTCTGCATGTCTCCCGAACCCGTAGGGTCTACACACTTAAGGTTCGATGACGCTAGGGTTATAAAGGAAGCTTGTATGTGGTTACCGAATGTTGTTAGGAGTCCCGGATGAGATCCCAGACGTCACGAGGAATTCCGAAATGGTCCGGAGGTAAAGATTTATATATGGGAAGTCCTGTTTTGGTCACCGGAAAAGTTTCGGGCGATATCGGTATTGTACCGGGACCACCAGGAGGGTCCCGGGGGTCCACCAAGTGGGGCCACCTGCCCCAGAAGGCTGCGTGGGCCATGTGTGGGAGGGGACCAGCCCCTAGGTGGGCTGGTGCGCCCCCCACAAGGTGCCAAGGCGCAAGAGAGAGTGGGAGGGGGCAAACCCTAGTCCAGATGGGCCTTAAGGCCCACCTAGTGGGCGCCTCCCCTCTCTCCCCCTCCTGGCCGCCGCCCCTTTGCCATCTAGGGCTGGCCGCACCCCTTGGGGGTGGGAAACCCTAAAGGGGGCGCAGCCCTCCCTTTCCCCTATATATATGAGGCCTAGGGGCTGCCCATAACACGCGATTTGATCTCTCGTTGGTGCAGCCCTGCCCCTCTCCCTCCTCCTCTTCTCCCATGGTGCTTGCGAAGCCCTGCGGGATTGCCACGCTCCTCCACCACCACCACGCCGTTGTGCTGCTGTTGGATGGAGTCTTCCTCAACCTCTCCCTCTCTCCTTGCTGGATCAAGGCGTGGGAGACGTCACCGGGCTGTACGTGTGTTGAACGCGGAGGTGCCGTCCGTTCGGCACTTGATCATCGGTGATCTGAATCACGACGAGTACGACTCCATCAACCCCGTTCACTTGAACGCTTCCGCTTAGCGATCTACAAGGGTATGTAGATGCACTCTCCTTTCTACT
>NW_025262743.1:0-1614 GCF_018294505.1 Triticum aestivum
GAATAGGCGATAAACCTGGACTAGAGACTTGAGTGTTTAGGTAGGTCGTGGTCTACACCCACGTCGGCTTTCGCTTGAAGTCTGCCGAGCACATGTCGTGTGCAGACGCTAAGTGGTGGAAACATGTATGAAGAAGTACACCCCTGCAGGGTTAACATCATCTATTCGAATAGCCGTGTCCGCGGAAAAGGACTTCTGGGTTGCTTATATCAGTTCATAGACAAGTGAAAGTGGATACTCTAAAATACGCAAGATAAGCGTGAGTGCTATGGATGGCGTTCTCGTAGGGAGACGGGAGCGGATCCATAGTGGTGTATTGATATGGTGAATATGTGGACTCGTGTGCGCCACCTCAAAAGAGTCGCTTGCAGTCGTAGTTTAGGATAGCCACCGAGTCAAAGCTGGCTTGCTGCAGTCAAACCCCACCACCCTTTTGTTGATAATGATGCATATGTAGTTAGTTCTGATGTAAGTCTTGCTGGGTACATTTGTACTCACGTTTGCCTATTTTATGTTTTGCAGAGAGACTTCGGTCTCACTAGTAGTTCCGCGTGGACTTCGACGTTTAGCTTGATACCTCAGCTACGATCTTGTGCCCTCGGCAGGATCTGATAGATAGTCAGGCTTCTCAGCCTTTTCATTTATAGATGTCTGTACTCAGACATGATAGCTTCCGCTTGTGCTTTGACTTGTATGCTCTGATTGTTGGGTCATGAGACCCATGTTTGTAATGTCTCGCTCCTCGGAGCCTATTGAATAAACTACTTGAGTCGTAGAGTCATTTTGTGATGCCATGTTGTATTGCACATATCGAGCATATTGTGTGTATGTTATTGAAATGCTTGGTATGTGTGGGATCTGACCATCTAGTTGTTTATCTTTAGTAGCCTCTCTTACCGGGAAATGTCTCCTAGTGTTTCACTGAGCCATGGTAGCTTGCTACTGCTCCGGAACACTTAGGCTGGCCGGCATGTGTCCTTTTTCGTTCCTGTGTCTGTCCCTTCGGGGAAATGTCACGCGATGAATACCGGAGTCCTGTTAGCCCGCTACAGCCCGGTTCACCGGAGTCCTGCTAGCCCAGTGCTACAGCCTGGATTCGCTCACTGATGACCGACACGTTCGATGCTGGGTCATGGATGCCTGTCCCTGTAAGTCTGTGCCACTTTGGGTTTACGACTAGCCATGTCAGCCCGGGCTCCTTATCATATGGATGCTAGCGACACTGTCATATACGTGTGCCAAAAGGCGCAAACGGTCCCGGGCAAAGGTAAGGCGACACCCGTGGGAATACCGTGCGTGAGGCCGCAAAGTGATATGAGGTGTTACATGCTAGATCGATGTGGCATTGAGTCGGGGTCCTGACAGCGTTGGTATCAGAGCTTGACTGCCTGTAGGATTACCAAGCCAAACTGGTCGAAGTTGAGTCTAGAAATGCTTTAGTTATATGTAAGGGAATTGATTGTGGGATGGAACGTAAGGCTCTTTTTACTCCTTATACCTCATGGCCTTCTGATCTGAGTCATCATCTTCTCTTCTACGGGGATTAAGAACTAGGCTATCTCTTCTTTCTATCAGGATCACGTGTTACTAATCCGTAGACTTATAAGATTGTTG
>NW_025262744.1:0-1614 GCF_018294505.1 Triticum aestivum
TCGCCCCGTCGTCCTCGTCTCCTCCTCGCCGCGGTGCCGCGCAGGACGCCTCCGCCACGGCCACCTCGTCGTCACCCCGTCGCGCCAGCCCCGACTCCTCCTCGAGCAGGCTTTGCTCAACTACCGGGCTCGGTGAGCCCCGTCCTCTCTCTCTCTCCCTCGTTCTCTGACGCCGGCGCCGTCCACCGCGTACCGACCGCGCTCGGCCCTGCGCCTCGCCATGGTCCTCCGCCCCCTTTTGAACAACCCCCGCATCCGTTCCCCGGCCACCCCGGCCGGCCACCGCCCCACTGCCCTGGCCGGCGCCCCACTACGACCCCGGTTGGCCCCGCTGCGCCTTTGGTCGGCCCTCTGTCGATCTGGGCGAGCGCCGTATCGGGCTGGCGCCCAGCGCCCGTCGCCCGCAACCGTTTGGCCCCTGGGGCCTATGACAGATGGGCCCCACGCCCATAATGTTTTTAAAAAAAGAGGAATTAAAAATAATATATAAAATAAATAAAACAATAATTAAAATAAAAATAAATTTAATTAATTAATTAACTAAATTAATTAAGTTAATTAACCTTAATTAATTAATCTAATTAACCTGTTAGCTTAATTAAACAATAATTAGTTTAACTAAATCATAATTAATTTAAAAAAAAGAATGACAGGTGGGTCCCACTGGACCCACATGTCAGGGTTGACTCAGTCAACCCCTGTTGACTGCTGACGTCAGCATGACATCATGCTGACGTCATAAATACATTTTTTCGAATTAATTAAATAAATAATTAAATTCCAAAATTGTTAAAATCTTTTAAAAATCATATCTTTTAATCCGTAATTCGGATTAAAATATTTTCAACATGAAAGTTGCTCAGAACGACGAGACGAATCCGGATACGCGGTCCGTTCGTCCGCCACACCCCTCTAACCTATCGAACCCGCAACTTTCCCCCTCCGGCTCCTCTGCCCGAAAACACGAAACACCGGGAATACTTTCCGGATGTTTTCCCCCTTCGTCGGTATCACCTACTACCGCGTTAGGGCACACCGAACACCGCGTATTACCTTGATATATTTTGTGGTGCCTTGTTTGCTCTGTATTCATTATTTCTCCCCCCTCTTCTCTCCGGTAGACTATGAGACCGACGCTGCTGCTGACCAGTTCGACTACGGAGTTGACGACCCCTCTCTCTTGCCAGAGCAACCAGGCAAGCCCCCCCTTTGATCACCAGATATCGCCTATTCTCCTCTATACTGCTTGCATTAGAGTAGTATAGCATGTTACTGCTTTCGTTAATCCTATCCTGATGCATAGCCTGACATTGTCGCTACATCTGTTGATACCTTACCTGCAATCCTAAATGCTTAGTATAGGATGCTAGTTTATCATCATTGGCCCTACATTCTTGTCAGTCTGCCTTGCTATACTATCGGGCCGTGATCACTTGGGAGGTGATCACGGGTATATACTATACATACATACATACTATACAGATGGTGACTAAAGTCGGGTCAGCTCATTGAGTACCCGCAAGTGATTCTGACGAGGGGGCTGAAAGGACAGGTGGCTCCATCCCGGTAGAGGTGGGCCTGGGTTCCCGACGGCCCTCGACTGTTACTTTATGG
>NW_025262745.1:0-1614 GCF_018294505.1 Triticum aestivum
TGCTAAGCTAACGGAATGGGTCAAGTCAATCACATCATTCTCCTAATGATGTGATCCCATTAATCAAACGATAACACATGTCTATGGTTAGGAAACATAACCTTCTTTGATCAATGAGCTAGTCAAGTAGAGGCATACTAGTGACATTAAGTTTGTCTATGTATTCACACATGTATCATGTTTCCGGTTAATACAATTCTAGCATGAATAATAAACATTTATCATGATATGAGGAAATAAATAATAACTTTATTATTGCCTCTAGGGCATATTTCCTTCACTAAGCCCATATTTCGGGTGCACCTTTCAATCAATGCTTAATTGTGTATGCATTCCTCGAGCATACTCAATTATATCATTTGATCTGACAAATGCTATCTCCTTGTTCACATAACTGTGGAAATCCATCTTTTAGTAAAACTCGAGGAATTGTCGCTGAGTCCATCATCCACCCCCTCATCATTTCCTTGGTGTAATGATGAACTCATGATTCGGAACTTGATTCCATAGTTCATTTCCTAAGAATCTTATAATGTCATCTCATCAATTGTGTTGCACATTTCCTTCTCAGGCATCATGAGTCTGAGGTATCCTGACACCAATCAGAACTGAATCTCGGTTAGATATGATGGTTGGGACATTTTCCAAAAGCCGCAACGTTGGACTTTGTATAGCCCAGTCAGTTGATGTCATGCCTAGCGCACCGAGCCGGAGGACCCATTGTTATAGTTTTCCTTTTCAGCAAGCTTATCCATTCTTTCATGAGGAAATTGTAAAACTTATTCTACAAGTTGTTCCTGATGGATCCTTCGTGCATCCAAATTCTGAACCTTACTTGATGACCATGGCAATGCTATCTCGAAGTATGTCTGTGGTACTCCGATTTTCAACAAAGAACATTTGAAGCCCAATGTTAAATGTTTCCTGCTCAATTATCCATACACCAATCTATGGGAAATGTCATGAAATTTCTCTCCCCTTACCTAAAGGGTTTTCTGCTTTCTATCCTGTCATGGATATCATGCTTTGCTTGTCCTTGGGAAAGATATACCCCTGGAATGTGTTTAAACACATTTCCCTTTCCATTGTTCTGCTTAACCTGATGATCACATTTTCCTTTTAATTGGTTTGTTTGACCTTTCTTGTGATCTATATAATCTAAGCAATAAAGATTCACTGCTTATGTAAACACCTCGGTGTACAATTCCGTCAGCAAGACCCTGTTACTATTGTTGATGACATTCCGGTAGCCGCCGATGGATGAGAACTTTGCCTATTGTTCGCCTCATTCAACGAGCAGGAAAATGGTTCTCTTCGTCCCTCGCCCTTGGTACCGACGTTGTTGCCGACATAATCGATAGGCTATCCTCTGACATGCCTTGCTATCATGACCATGCAAGATGTCACCGCTCCTCCTACTTTTAACCCACATGGTGGGCCCATAACCACAGTTCCACAGGATCGAAACCTGACTCTCCTATACACCCCTTGTTTCCAAAGTTATTCCTCATGCTTGGCTTCATATGTAATTCACGAGCCACCTTCTCTGTGATCATCAATTCTGGTATTAGACACAATACTTATTCCCGTTGCCTTGAACCCCTTTCACACTCT
>NW_025262746.1:0-1614 GCF_018294505.1 Triticum aestivum
GTAATACACGTGTGAATACATAGACCACAATATGTCCCTAGTGAGCCTCTAGTTGACTAGCTCGTTGATCAATAGATGGTTACGGTTTCCTGACCATGGACATTGGATGTCGTTGATAACGGGATCACATCATTAGGAGAATGATGTGATGGACAAGACCCAATCCTAAGACTAGCACAAAAGATCGAGTAGTTCATTTGCTAGAGCTTTGCCAATGTCAAGTATCTCTTCCTTTGACCATGAGATCGTGTAACTCCTGGATACCGTAGGAGTGCTTTGGGTGTATCAAACGTCACAACGTAACTGGGTGACTATAAAGGTGCACTACAGGTATCTCCGAAAGTATCTATTGTTTTATGCGGATCGAGACTGGAATTTGTCACTCCGTGTAAACGGAGAGGTATCTCTGGGCCCACTCGGTAGGACATCATCATTTGCGCAAATGTGACCAAGGAGTTGATCACGGGATGATGTGTTACGGAACGAGTAAAGAGACTTGCCGGTAACGAGATTGAACAAGGTATTGGATACCGACGATCGAATCTCGGGCAAGTAACATACCGATAGACAAAGGGAATTGTATACGGGATTGATTGAGTCCTTGACATCGTGGTTCATCCGATGAGATCATCGTGGAACATGTGGGAGCCAACATGGGTATCCAGATCCCGCTGTTGGTTATTGACCGGAGAACGTCTCGGTCATGTCTGCATGTCTCCCGAACCCGTAGGGTCTACACACTTAAGGTTCGATGACGCTAGGGTTATAAAGGAAGCTTGTATGTGGTTACCGAATGTTGTTCGGAGTCCCGGATGAGATCCCGGACGTCACGAGGAGTTCCGGAATGGTCCGGAGGTAAAGATTTATATATAGGAAGTCCTGTTTCGGCTATCGGGACAAGTTTCGGGGTCATCGGTATTGTACCGGGGCCACCGGAAGGGTCCCGAGGGCCCACCGGGTGGGGCCACCTGCCCCGGGGGGCCACATGGGCTGTAGGGGGTGCGCCTTGGCCTACATGGGCCAAGGGCACCAGCCCCAAGAGGCCCATGCACCAAGAGAAGAAAAAAAAGGGAGAGTCCTAAAGGGGGAAGGCACCTCCGAGGTGCCTTGGGGAGGATGGACTCCTCCCCACCCTTAGCCGCACCCTTCCTTGGAGGAGGGGGCAAGGCTGCGCCCTCCCCCTCTCCCTTGGCCCTATATATAGTGGGGAAAAGGAGGAGCAATCATACCTAAGGCCTTTGGTTGCCTCCCTCTCCCTCCCGTGACACATCTCCTCTCCCGTAGGTGCTTGGCGAAGCCCTGCAGGATTGCCACGCTCCTCCATCATCACCACGCCGTTGTGCTGCTGCTGGATGGAGTCTTCCTCAACCTCTCCCTCTCCCCTTGCTGGATCAAGGCGTGGGAGACGTCACCGGGCTGTACGTGTGTTGAACGCGGAGGTGCTGTCCGTTCGGCACTTGGTCATCGGTGATCTGAATCACGACGAGTACGACTCCATCAACCCTGTTCACTTGAACGCTTCCGCTTAGCGATCTACAAGGGTATGTAGATGCACACTCTCCTTCTACTCGTTGCTGGTCTCTCCATAGATAGATCTTGGTGATTCGTAGGAAA
>NW_025262747.1:0-1614 GCF_018294505.1 Triticum aestivum
AAATCCAAACCGAAGGTGCAAAGCCTCGCCCAGGCAGAGATACAACTTTTCAGGTTGCTGCACATGTTTGAGCATTTGGATTCCTTCCTTGGTTTCAGAAGGAGGTCAACCCGAGGACAAGCTGTACTTCTATGTCATGTTTGCCGGCATATACTGCAGAAGCGTGTAGGTTTGCTCGTACCGCACTCAGTTGTGCCTGTCGCATCCTCCACACCATTGTGCTTCTTTGATTGCACCCAGAAATCATCATATGGAGGCTTATACCTGCTGTTTGTGGGAGGACCTACCCTCCACTTACGATCTGGAGCTGATAATCCTTTCAAATTGCCCACTCGGCTTCCATCAGCATCACTCCCGTAACCACAGCCAGGTGCATGCCCGTTACTTGTTTTTGTACCCTTGCATTTGGCATCTCGAAGCTGGTCTTCTAACCGCATACCATCATGCACAACGACTATATATAGGCGTCAGCTTCCGCATTGCTGCCTTAATGAGCTCTATTGCTGCCTTGTATGATGTTGTGTTTGGGTCCCAAAGTATTACAACCTCCATAACGTGTGTGTACAAATTCGAATGCTGAAATTTGACAGAGTTAAGCAAAATCTGGTCCTTCTGCAGGTTTGCCAAATGATCTGGCAGCACATCTATTGCATCCTTGGTTCATCTTTCTAGAATGTGCTTCTTTGTTATCTTGGTGAAGCCCAGGAAATCGAGGTCCTAGCAGCACAGATAATTGTCAGTTATTCATAATGTGTCATCTTATGACAAAAAAACGCAGCTGATTCTGCAGGCATATTACATTACCAGCATGGCAGTAGAGCACACAAGCATGCTCGAAATTACCACTCGCATGTAATCTCTGCTCCATTTTCAAGTACCTCCACTCCATAGACAACTTTGCACCATTTGTCATGCTTCCCTGGGTAGTACCAGTGTGCCAAGTATAATTCAAAATATAACCATGAAGTGCAGTTCATCAAGCTATAATCTAATTGTTTCAGCAGGTGGCATGGTGTTACCCTATAATCTAATTCTGAGTTTGCCTCACCAAGCAGCCACAGACAATTTCCTACATACACTTCGTTCGATCGACGTTCAGCCGGCTCTTCACATACCTCACACAAAAGCGAATTTCCTAGAAGTACAGGTTGTAATAACCATATGCTTCTCCTAGTGAGTCGAACGAACTACCAACTATCAGAACAAGTACTATATCTGTTCTTTCTTCAGCAAATTCCCGGAAGTTCTTCCGCACACCCTGTTGTCGCACCGTGGCCGCTCCAGGGGAGCTCTACCAACCGGTATCCTGCAACATCCAATTACAAATTCAGCAACCACACCATGGACAGACTTGCCACAACACTAAAAGGCCAACACACAATAATTAGACGACCGAGTAGCAGCTAAATCGTTGAACGTCTTTTGTCCAGCCAGGCGTTTGTGGATCATCTCTCAGCACCAACTGACCCGAGTCCACCGCAAAGGCAGTCTCGCAAGTACCATTGTCGTTCAAGTCCACAGGCCTCACGGCTACCGCGGTGCTCACATCCCTGTCATCGGTGCAACCACCGGCTTAATCCGACAGATCCACCGGAGTCAGCAGTGGAAATCTGC
>NW_025262748.1:0-1614 GCF_018294505.1 Triticum aestivum
GATGACAATCAGCCTGACAAGGTATGGCCTTCGTTTCGACCGTTCTTGAACACACATTCCGACTGCGCTTGAGCCCGACTGACTTTCACTCGACTCCTTGTTTTGTAGGTTTTTACTGAAATGTATTCGATGCCCAATGGCGAGCAAGTTCCAGAGCAAGGCCAGGAGGGGGAGGCCAGTGCGGAGGAGAGCGGCGAATGGGAATCTCCGGACGATGATGATGATGAGGGCGAGGAGTCACACGACGAGGAGGAGGTCGACTCGCCGCCCCGCTCTGAACGCCGATCCAAGCAACACCATGATCCGGCGGGCGGGCGCGGAAAGAACGTGGCTCCAAGCACACAAGCGCAGAAGCACACCCGGACGTCGACTCCTGAGCCAACAGAGAAAATCTCCAAGCAGCCCAAGGTTGCTCCTCCAAAGGCTCGGAAGACTCTGCCGAGGATCAAGATGGACATCCCTGTTGCTTCAGGGTGAGTACTTTTCCTGTGCCTTTTTGTGTCAACTGATTCTTCTGTTTTGACCGAATGGATCGTATACCTTTCTAGCTCAACCTTTGCTGCAACTGACATGGACATTGACAAGGCCCCAGAGGATGAAGAAACCGATGACGCGGCCACCTCTCGAGCTGGTAAGTCCGCTCATCCAAAACTTATTTACTCGATTGAGTTGTCGGTCGATTGAATTTCTGTTGTTTTCTCTTTTCGCTGCACCTCCGTGAGACATCGTTGTGCTTCCTGATGAAGAAGAAGAAATGCCTCCGAACGAGAGGAGGAGGAAAAGCAAAGGCTCGAGCAGGAGAGTGCTTGAAGTTCAAGTCCCTCAGTCAACGCCGGTGTTTGAGGCGGTGGTCGAGTGATCCGGAGATCCGGTTCGGACCAACGTCACATTCGCCGACCCGCTGATGACTGATCGCCCGTCGGGGTCGACTGATCCAGCTCCTGCTGCTCCAGTGCAACTCCCCGCATCCGACCCAGTGGCTGCTTCGACCGCCTTGGAGTCATCACTCTTTACTGCATACCAAACCCCAGATGACTCGCCAAGTGCTGCCAGGGAGGCTCTTCGCCAGGTGAACCTTGTTATGGAGCAGGTGAAGGTGATACGCGAGGCCAGTGAGGTGGCCTACAACGCTAGCACCGCTCTGCAGACCAATGTTAAGGTCAGTTATCTCCCGTCTGCTCTTATTTCTCGTTCGACGTCCGATCACCCACTGGGTGTATCTGCCTTTAAGTTGTATAGGTCCACTTGAGTCGACTAGGATTGAGTCGATTGCTTCTTTGAAAAACTGCTGCTTTATTATTCGTAAGATGCTCGTGGATGAACGTTTTGGAACTTTATGTGCATCCATCATGAGTTTGCACTTTGCATCTATTCATCCACTAGGTTGTAGCTCTTGCACTCGGAATCGAGTGAACTCTTGAACCAGTGGGGGCACGCTGAGTGCACCCACTGGGTGTAGTCCCCGACACCATAGTTGACTGCGGGCAGTCGACTGTGGTATGAGAATTTGAATTTTCTCACTCGACCTGGGCAGACCATACCGAGTTTTGAATCAAACCAGTGGGGGCACGCTGAGTGCACCCACTGGGTGTAGTCCCCGAGACCGTGGTCGGC
>NW_025262749.1:0-1614 GCF_018294505.1 Triticum aestivum
AGACAAGAATTCAATACACACTACTGGGTGAAGGACGGTTGACGGGCACCCTGGAGAAACCAGTGGTTGGCCGGGATGCATGGAGAAGCGCCATGACATCTTGCGGAAAGCTTCACCCAGACTCAAAGAGACGGAAGAATACTTCATGCCCGGAAGCTTACCTGTGCAACCGCAAGTCACTATGGGCTCTGGCTTGGTTGACCTTAGTTGTGACTCTGGCTGGGACGGTGCTAGCAGATGTAGAACTACGGTAGGATTGGATGAGCACCGGACAGTGGTCAGAGGAACTCTTCGGAAGACCATGTTTCGGTCATCTTGTTCTCAAACACCCTGAAGTGCGAGAACGTAAAGAGAGGGATCGAATCTTGCGGGTAAAGTGTACTAACCTCTGCAGAGGGTTTAAACCTAATCGATTAGCCGTGTCCCCGATTACGGACAATTTAAGCCTCTGGACTTGGATCTATCTCGGAACTCTCAACACCGGACTGATAACTTAATTGTGGGCAACTTATGATGATTTTGGGCTATGAGACATCGGTTGGCGGAACCATATCATGATAGAAAACTCCATAGTACAGACTTCATTTATTCCTTTGATGTAGGGAAAACAAATCAGCTTTTACGCAAACAAAATTCAGATACAGAGCCACAAAGCCATAATGCATATAGTATAGTTTTATCATCTGTTCTTTTTATTGTGATCTTGCCGGTACATTCAATGTACTGACCTACACGGCTGCAACATATCATGTTGCAGATATTTCCTCGACGAGTAAGAATTACGATATAGGGTTACGGTCTACACTCAACCTGCCGATGGCGTTGATGGGACTCCACACCCGTTTGATTGTTTCCGCTGAGTATTATGAGGTATATATCATTTTACGTTATTTATACATGTGATTGCACTTTGATATATACAGTGATGTACTGTGTGTGCCAGCATACTGATCCAGGGATGGCACAGTAACACAGAGGCTTGACCGTCTGAGGTCGGGTCGCTACAGAAATGGTATCAGAGCACATGTTGACTGTAGGACGTGACCCTAGACATCGGAAAGCCCTAGGACAGGATATCTCAAAAACTTTATTTACAAAAAGACTCTTACTTCTCATCTCTTCTGACACTCTCACCTCAAATAGTTAGAATATACCCCTTTTCCCTTTTAATCAACTGGAGGATCAACTGAAGACGCTCCAAGAAGGAATTGATGACCCTTTCAGAGTAAAGAGGATTTCACCATGTATTAGAAGCTACAACAGTTGAAGACTCCGAAAACTTGAAGGATCTGAAGAGATTTGACCTTTAGAAGACCAAACCCCTGTTACACACTTACGTTAGATACAACGATTTGTGAGCTGTCATTTGTTTGATGTTTTCCGACAGCCACAAAGTAAAACTTGTTTCTTCAAAAACTATTGTTTGTATTGTGTGTATATCCCTCCCCGCCTCTCTCATATCTCATCCCAAAACTTTTGAACCCCATAGATGATGAATGAAGTTGGACTGATATTCTCTGAACCGAAGACTCAGCCGGAGGCAGAGCTATGGATTCAGAACATGGAAAATCACTTCGGGAGCAATTTGATTCCAAGGAAGTATGAGGTTCAATA
>NW_025262750.1:0-1614 GCF_018294505.1 Triticum aestivum
TCCTGAAATCATCACTTGTAACTCCGTTCTTGTTCCCCTTGCGCATGCCATCATCTCCATGCTTGTTTTTGCTCCAGTGTTCATCCTTCTCCAAGCTAGGCCCTTCATTTGTAAGCAAAACAAATGTATCCAATTTAGGCAGCATCATGTTCTCATGAACATTAGAATCATTACCAAGAAACGAAAGTACCTGATAATTTATTTGGCGTGCGCGAGCTCTAGTAATTGGTCCAGTATATGTAGCAGTAGGGGTTGTGGGTGTAATAATGGTATTGATGTCCTCATCAAGTAGGATCATACTTCTCTTGTTGAGGAACAAACTTCGTCTTGGGGTATTGATCTTCTTCCCACTCAACTCCATTGGCATTGAACATCCGTCCAAAACCAACACCTTGATTCTTTCGGTGCCTTTCTTGCTTGCGTACAATTTCCTCAAATTGCTTACTTCCGGCAAGGCTATTGTAAACACCTTTCTCTATAATTCCCTTCAATAAGCTATTTTCTTGCTCAAGTGCAACTTGGCTAAGAGAATCATTAGTGGAATCAAGAGAATTACTAGAAGCAACAGTATTGGATTTAGCATGATTATTGTTACTACTAGAAGAAGATTCTTTCTTGTTCTTGTTGCTAGATTTTACTTGTGGCATGTAAGTAGACAAGAGTAAACGCTTGTCAATGTAAGAAGAACTTTTCTTACAAAGATCATCATTGATAGCTTTTAAGAACCCATGTTCTTGCTCAAGATTGAGCTTCTCGAAGCGTATCTTCTCATGAGTTTTTAAAAGTTCTTGATGATCCTCTAAAGTAGTTTCATGAGCCAACTTAAGAGTGTTTAGTTCTTTAGTTAGACGCTCAATTTCCTGGTTATCATTGTCATTCATTTCATCTTGATTAGTATGATTAATAACATTTTCATCATAGTATTCATCACTAGAGTTGTCAACAAGTAAATCATCATCTCCTAGCAAGTCATCTTCTTCACTATTGAAATCAACATATTCGGGCTGTGTTACCTTGGGGCCTTTATCCATGAAGCATCTCCTAATCCCTTCATTTCGTGAGTCAAATATGTCATAGGAGTTGGTTGACACAAGTGCTAGACCGGCAACACCTTCATCTTGAGTATATTTGGAGTCGGAGTGATTACTTCTCTTGGAGTGGTGGTCAGAGTCGGAGCCGGATACCCATTCACCAACATGAGCTTGGTGTCTTTGTTTTGTGTAGCTCCTTGATGACTTGTCCTTCCTTTCCGAATCCTTGCTTCTTCGAGAGGTTCTTCGTTCATAACGATCATCTCTACTCCTCTCTCTTGGAGGTGATTCTTCCCTTTTGCTTCTCATTTTAGGTGAGTCTTCTCTTCTTTTATAGGAAGTCGTACACTCTTTGGAGTAGTATCTGGGTCTTCCACACTTGTAGCAATTTCGCTCACGACTAGAAAATCTTTTGTCATTGTAGGACCTTGACTTGGAACTTCTTTCCGTGCTTCTACTTGATAGAGGCGGAGGTGTCCCGTCTTTCGATGAGATGGTGGATTTCGCTTTGGTGGAAGTCGACTTTGACGATCCGACTACGAACGTGCGAGGACGTCGCGCCTTAGCAATCGCTAAACCAACT
>NW_025262751.1:0-1614 GCF_018294505.1 Triticum aestivum
CTCAAATACAATATATATTAGTTCAAAGATCCAAAATGACATGGAAAAATGTGCATCATCTCTGGTTACTGTTTCCAGCATTTTTCCAAAGATGATGAACATTTTTGAAAGCCACTTGGATTGACTGAAAATATTTTAGGTGAACCTGGTGAATTCTTAAAATGCTAGGGTTTGGACAATCCCCATTTCAACTTTCTGTAAAAGTAAACATGATGCATCACCAAAGGCTAGTACTAGTGCAATGCCAGAAGCTAGGGATGTGACAACTCACCCCCACTAAACAAGAATCTCGTCTCGAGATTCAAGCGTAGGGTAAGGTGAAAGGTAAACGCAACTAGTATAATCTTCACGATCCAGGTTGCACTTCATAGAAACGTTGATTCGATCACCATCTTTGTCTTGTCGTCTTGCTCTGAGAAATCCTGCCAACATGACCTGAAGGGAAAGAGACTCTAGAAGGGTCGATCTTCTCGAAGATCGAACAACTCACGGAATGAGACATAGCAACATCTCTTGAGCTGGGAGACAAAGCACAGATTTGAAGAAATGGAGTGGAACAGATGACGAAGGTTCACTAGGTAGACAACGATTCCACGCTTAAGAAGGTGGTAAACGATTGCCAACGTAGCGAAGAGTTGAGTTGCCATGATACCACGACGAAACATCCTGGAGGAAGGTGATCGTAGAGTATTACCTTAAGTGGCAAAAAGAATTACTTTTGATTCAGAGATCATTGAAACTCTTCATACCAGCATAAGGCAATTCACAACGATCGTTTGGAGGGGGTCTGTAGAATGGCATACTCGGACTTGGATGATGTGGATTACCTTGTTGAAGACAACGTAATGGATGAATTTGCTTATCACCGGAGGTGGAAGAGACCCATGGTAGAATGGCACATTGGCGGTGCAAGCTGGGAACAAAATGCAAATGCTGGGAATGATTCTGGTAACTGGGGAAGAACCCAACAATAAAGAGTGAATTCACTGTTGGAGTGGTTATAGCATAACCGAAGGGACTAGGAGCAATCCCGGTTAGTGCCGGCGATAACACCTAACATTTGTGCGTGCTCTCAAGAACTTGAGCAATTCCATAATCATCAAGGTTTTACCAACATCCGTGTTAAGGGTCCGATAACACAACCTACTACCATGATGAATGGTGATGGAGGATGCAGATGCAAAGGAAGATAACACCTTCTCAGATTTCACCCTTGGCGGGGCCAAGGAAATAAAATCTGGATGATCGACCGAGAGACATTTAGCACTCCGCTTCTAATGTTCTCCTTGATGTGCTAGTGTAACCCATTCATAGATATGGTTTGATATCTAGAACATCAAGTAAAAGGTCGGACTTCGGGATCTCAGAAATCCATAGGGGCAACTAGGGAGTAAATCCTACGAAATCCCTATGGGGGGGTGGCCAACTTCCTCAATCAAGATATTATAATAACAGGTCTTCCGGCTGGGTGTGTTGGCCACGACATCCACTTTACCGATTATCGAGGGACCAATATTATAATTCTTGGGAAATGTTCCAACCATCACATCTGCCTGAGATTCAGATCTGGTTGGTGTCAGGATATCCCAGACTCATCAAGTCTAGAAAGAAAAA
>NW_025262752.1:0-1614 GCF_018294505.1 Triticum aestivum
AATTCCACAATGTCTTAAGTGATTGCCAAACTCATAACTCAGAAATTCTCCCTCGATCAGATCGTAGGAATTTGATCTTCTTGTTATGATGGTTCTTAACTTCACTCTGAAATTGCTTGAACTTTTCAAACGTTTCAGACTTGTGCTTCATTAAGTAAATATACCCATATCTACTCAAATCGTCAATGAAGATGAGAAAATAACGATATCCACCACACGCCTTAATTCTCATTGGATCACGCACATCAGCATGTATGATTTCCAACAAGTCACTTGCCCGTTTCATTGTACCTGAAAACGGGATCTTAGTCATCCTGCCCATGAGGCATGGCTCGCATGTGTCAAGCGATTCAAAATCAAGTGACTCCAAACATCCATCAGCATGGAGTTTCTTCACGCATTTTATGCCAAAATGACCTAATTAAGCGGCAGTGTCACAAGAAAGTGGTACTATCATTATTAACTCTACATCTTTTTGGCGTGAACATGTGTATTACCACGACCGAGATTCAATGAACCATTCACATAGGGTGCATGACCATGAAAGGTATTATTCATGTAAACAGAATAACCATTATTTTCTAACTTAAATGAATAACCGTATTGCAATGAACATGATCTAATCATATTCACGATCAACGTAGACACCTGATAACATTTATCTAGGTCCAATACTAATCCCGAAGGCAGATGGAGCGTGCGATGGTGATCTCATCAACTTTGGAAACAATTCCAACACACATCGTCACCTCGCCCTTAGCCAGTCTCCGTTTAGTCCGTAGCTTTTGCTTCAAGTCACCAATAATAGCAACTGAACCGGTATCCAATACCCAGGTGCTACCAGGAGTACTAGTAAGGTACACATTAATAACACGTATATACTTTGTTGAAGTTGCCAGCCTTCTTATCTACCATGCATTTGGGGTAGTTCCGCTACCAGTGACCGTTCCCCTTACAATAGAAGCACTTAGTCTCGGGTTTGGGTTCGACCTTGGGTTCCTTCATTGGAGGGGCAGCTGGTTTACCATTCATGAAGTTTCCCTTCTAGCCCTTGCCCTTCTTGAAACCAGTGGTCTTGTTAAACCATCAACACTTGATGCTCCTTCTTGATTTCTACTTTTTTGTGGTCTTAAGCACCGCGAACAGCTCCGGGATCATCTCCATCCCTTGCATGTCATAGTTCATCACGAAGATCTAGTAGCTTAGTGATAGTGACTAGAGAACTCTATCAATCACTATCTTATCTGGAAGTTTAACTCCCACTTGATTCAAGTGATTGTAGCACCCAGCCATTCTGAGCACATGCTCACTAGCTGAGCTATTCTTCTCCATCTTGTAGGCAAGGAACTTGTCAGAGGTCTCATACCTCTAAACACGGGCATGAGCCTGAAATCCCAATTTCAGATCTTGGAACATATCATATGTTCTATGGCGTTCAAAACGTCATTGGAATCCCGATTCTAAGCCGTAAAGTATGGTGCACTTAACTATCAAGTAGTCATCAGGACGTATCTGTTAGATGTTCATAACATCCATAGACGACGCTGGAGGGGTTGGCACACCAAGCGGTGCATCAAAGACATAAGCCTTCTATGTAGCAGTGAGGACACTCCT
>NW_025262753.1:0-1614 GCF_018294505.1 Triticum aestivum
CGTCACACTTGGTTACTTGTGCAGTTGCATCCTGGAGGGCTGTCGGCCAAAAGAAACCTTGCCGGAATGCTTTGCCGGCAAGTGCTCTTGCGCCAATGTGGTGACCACATATGCCTCCATGTATCTCTACCAACAGCTTTTGTCCGTCTTCCCGGTGAATACACATCAATTTCACGCCGTTGAGTCTTCTTCTGTACAGTGTGTTGTCGACAAACTGGTACATACTTGACTGCCGAGCTACTCTTTCCGCTTCTTCTTGCTCTTCGGGAAGTTCTCCTGTCAGAAAGAAACGGACAATATGATGTGCCCATGCTGGAGCTTGCGGCTCGACAACAAGGACTAAAGGCACATCTGCTGCTGCGGGAACATCCGCTTCTACGGCAAGAACCTGCGGCTCAGCCGGCGCTTGACGTTCCCCGGCAAGCTTGCCAGAGCAAAACTTGTCGGGAGCGTCTGCTTCAACGAAACAAAGCCTAGGGCTTGTCAGAGCAAACTGCTCCTCAGCACCCTTGGTGTTGATCTTGAGGACTTTCTTGGCGGCGGCTTCGGGGAGCTCTGCCGGAAAATAGTCACCAGAAATCAACTTCCTCTTCTTGCTCTGTCTAGTTGATGGTGTTATAGATGGTTGAGTCAGTTTGAGCAAAAAGATCCCTGGTTCCACAGGTAACTTAAGTGCGGCGCACTTCGACAGGCCATCGGCAATGTCGTTCTGAGCTCTTGGAACATGTTCCATCTGTAGGCCGTCAAAGTGCTCTTCTAGCTTTCTCACTTCATCAACGTAAGCTTCCATCAACGGACTCTTATAATTCTTGTTCACTTGGCGGATGGCAAGTTGTGAGTCACCCCTGACAATGAGCTTCTTGATCCCAAGGTCTGCTGCGATCCTGAGACCGGCAAGCAAACCTTCATACTCTGCGGTATTGTTCGTTGCTTGCTCCTTGGGAAAGTGCATCTGGACTACGTACTTGAGGTGCTCTCCGGTGGGTGCAACAAGTAGCACGCCCGTACCGGCGCCTTGCAGCGAAAAGGCACCATCAAAGTACATCAGCCACTCTTTGCTTGCTTCCTTGACGGGGATGCTCGTTTCTGGAATTTCTTCATCTTGTGTTGGCGTCCATTCTGCTATGAACTCCGCCAATGCTCTGCTTTGGATAGTCGAAGTGCTCTCAAACTTGAGGCCAAAGCTTGACAGTTCCAGTGCCCACTCGACAATCCTGCCTGTTGCTTTTGGATTTTGCAGTATCCTCTTCAGCGGAAAACGAGTGACAACTGTGATCTCATGTGCTTGGAAGTAATGGTGCAGCTTTCTCGAGGCCATGAGAAGGCCGAAAAGCAATTTCTGCACACCAGAGTACCTTGACCTAGCTCCCTGCAGAAGGGAACTGACAAAGTAAACTGGGCGCTGCACCATTCTTTTCTGCATCTTCTCACGCGCCTACGCAGATCCATCTTTGTCGGGTCCAGAGCTTGCCGATGAAGTCCCATGCTTGTCGCTGGATGCATATGCCGTGGTTGCTGGCTCATCGTCCGCCTCCCTCTCCGCTACTAACGCAGCACTAACCACTTGATTGGTTGCCGCTATATATAGCAGCAACTTCTCTTGTGGCTTAGGTG
>NW_025262754.1:0-1614 GCF_018294505.1 Triticum aestivum
CCCCCCCCCACCATATTCCACCTCGGTCATATCATAGCAGTGCTTAGGCGAAGCCCTTCGTCGGTAGCACATCATCACCGTCACCACGCCGTCGTGCTGACGGAACTCATCCCCGACACCCTGCTGGATCGGAGTCGAGGGATCGTCATCGAGCTGAACGTGTGCTGAACTCGGAGGTGTCGTACGTTTGGCACTTGGATCGGTCGGATCATGAAGACGTACGACTACATCAACCGCATTGTTCTAACGCTTCCGCTTTCGGTCTACGAGGGTACATGGACAACACTCTCCCCTCTCGTTGCTATGCATCACAATGATCTTGCGTGTGTGTAGGAATTTTTTTAAAATTACTACGTTCCCCAACAGTGGTATCAGAGCCAGGTTTTATGCGTTGATGTTATATGCACGAGTAGAACACAAGTGAGTTGTGAGCGATACTAGTCATACTGCTTACCAGCATGTCATACTTTGCTTCAGCGGTATTGTTGGATGAAGCGGCCCGGACCGACATTACGCGTATGCTTACGCGAGACTGGTTTTACCACCGTGCTTTGCACACAGGTGACTAGCGGGTGTCTGTTTCTCCAACTTTAGTTGAACCGAGTGTGGCTATGCCTGGTCCTTGCGAAGGTTAAAACAACACTAACTTGACGAACTATCATCGTGGTTTTGATGCGTAGGTAAGAACGGTTCTTGCTCAGCCCGTAGCAGCCACGTAAAATTTGCAACAACAAAGTAGAGGATGTCTAACTTGTTTTTGCAGGGCATGTTGTGATGTGATATGGTCAAGACGTGATTCTATATTTTATTATATGAGATGATCATGTTTTGTAACCAAGTTATCGGCAACTGGCAGGAGCCATATGGTTGTCGCTTTATTGTATGAAATGCAATCGCCCTGTAATTGCTTTACTTTATCACTAAGCGGTAGTGATAGTCATAGAAGCAATAATTGGCGAGATGACAACGATGCTACGACGGAGATCAAGGTGTCGCGCCGGTGACGATGGTGATCATGATGGTGCTTCAGAGATGGAGATCACAAGCACAGGATGATGCTGGCCATATCATATCACTTATATTGATTGCATGTGATGTTTATCTTTTATGCATCTTATCTTGCTTTGATTGACGGTAGCATTATAAGATGATCTCTCACTAAATTTCAAGATAAAAGTGTTCTCCTTGAGTATGCACCGTTGCCAAAGTTTGTCGTGCCCAGACACCACGTGATGATCGGGTGTGATAAGCTCTACGTCCATCTACAATGGGTGCAAGCCAGTTTTGCACACGCAGAATACTCAGGTTAAACTTGACGAGCCTAGCATATGCAGATATGGCCTCGGAACACTGAGACCGAAAGGTCGAGCGTGAATCATATAGTAGAAATGGTGAACATAGTGATGTTCACCATTGAAAACTACTCCATTTCACATGATGATCGGTTATGGTGATCACTTAGATGATTAGAGAGATGTCTATCTAAGTTGGAGTTCTTAAGTAATATGATTAATTGAACTTAAATTTATCATGAACTTAGTACCTGATAGTATTTTGCTTGTCTATGTTTGTTATAGACAGATGACTCGTACTGTTGTTCCATTGAATTTTAAT
>NW_025262755.1:0-1614 GCF_018294505.1 Triticum aestivum
CTCCCATCCATCGTGATTTATTATATGGTCGACTAGCCATTGGCAGGCTGAAGAAATATATATGCGTGCCATTTATATTAGGTGAGCCAGCTACCATGAAAATGGTACTCCTCACTTTGCCAGATTTTACGTTGTTAAGTTGCACACCAGCACAAATATGTTAGATTTAGGAGGCGCCGGGAAAGCTTGCAACTGCACGAGACCGTGCCGTTCGATAAAAAACGGGCATCCCACATTGAGCATTGGAGTATCAAACACTGTATGTTGGCGAGAGACGTGATTGAGGACCATGGTTCACCCGAACCTATGGTCTATGCAGTACGATTTAACATCATACTACATGTGGATCTGTGACATGCATGCCAACTGCATTTTTTAATCAACTATGCATGGATCCTTATGAATAGACATGCATGCCAATTGTATTTTTTAATCAACCATGCATGGATCCTTATGAATAGTGTTTAGAAATCAATGGTGTCGAGTATAGGTTCGGCTGAACCATGGTTCCGTAAAACATTTTCGGTATCTTGGCAGTGTGCAGTGCACCTGCAGCACCGGTACTGTAGCTAAGAAACCCCTACTGGTTAAAAGAGGGGGCATGTTAGGAGGTGGATTAGGAGCACTCGGCGACGCACACATACGAAATCTCCGCCGCCTGCCTGCAATCTTGGGATCCGTGCCACTTTGGTGGAAATTATTCCAGGTTGTGAATACGCCACCGGCTTCGTAGGACGAAACAGTAGATACATGTTCTTGGTCATTTATTATATCCATTCTGGGATGTTCAGGTACAGAACAGTTGTCCGGAGGTAATTAATTTACTCGACCATCACCTACCTGTGGAGTCTTCTCCTTGCACGCAAGCACTCCATTGCCAGATGTGAAAATCATGCTTACTCTCGTCTGCTACTAGTGATTTCAGCACAAACAAATACTTTGCAGAGAAGAAGGGGATTTGAGTTTGGTAATACTAGTGTGCGTCCGCTGATTAGCAAGAATCTGTACCTGCTGTTCTTTTTCGGCGGAAGGGATGAGCAATTCAGCAGATCCGCTTGTCCATCCTCCACCCGGCATCGATTCCAGGTAAGTTCTTTTGGTTATGAACTGATTGATAACTCCGACTGCTTTATTAGTTGCCACTAGTAGAAAACATGGCTTTGGTTCGGTCAGAAAAAAGCATTAATTCCGGTTGCATTACGAACCGGGACTAATGTGAGCATTAGTCCCGGTTCGAGCGGCTAAGGCATCGTACAGGCATTAGTCCCGGTTTAAATGGGACCTATAGTCCCGGTTGGTGCCACGAACCGGGACTAAAGGGTGCGATGCCCATTAGTGCCGGTTCGTGGCACGAACCGGTATTAAAGGTCCCATTTTCAAACTCTACCCCCCGCCCCCCTTGGATCGCCTTTTCAGTTTTGTAAAAAGCAAAAGAAAATGATAAAAACTTCAAAAATTAAAATCCTTCCAAATGTAGTTATGTTACTACATGTACTAGTTAGGAAAATTTAAAAACTTAAATTTGGACATGTTTTGCAAAAAGTGTAGGGAAATTGTAAATGGCTATAACTTTTGCATACGATGTCAGAAAAAAGTATAATATATCAAAATGTT
>NW_025262756.1:0-1614 GCF_018294505.1 Triticum aestivum
AACTCCCAAAGCGGCAACACAACAAGGAACAAAGAAGTCGAAGATTACAAGTTAGGGTTTCTCACTTCACCTAGTCGCCGGTAGTCGCTAGGTGCTTGCTGGCGGCCTCCCAATCTCACTCCGCGCTCTTCTGCTCCAACCGTCAAGAGCGGCCAGGCGAGTAGGCGGCGGGGTCGCGGCGGGCTGGTTTGTGGGGAGGGTGGGGGTGAGCGGGGCGGGTGTGTGTGTGGGCGATGGGGGTGATGACACAGACCCTATCCGTGTCAAGCACAGAAAATAACGGCCCGTGGGTCCAGTTCGTAAAGAAACAACAAAACAGGCCCACAGGCCGCTTACCAGTCACAAAGTAAAACTCTCTGTTACTATAAAAAAACACAAAGCAAAATTCTTTTGTCTAAAAAACAAAAACAAAGGAAAATCGTAAAAAAGAAGGAAATCCTTTTTGGGTGAGCTCAACGTGAACGTGATGGTGAGAGGCTCAAGGAGGAGTTTTGTGCGTTTACAACACCTTTGTTTTAGAGAAAAAATGCACCTTACAATGTGAAATTATAAAATCGTTATTAATAAGTGCTGAAAATTCCTTATTTATAAAAAATTGTTTCTTTCCAAAAAACAAACTTCAATAATGGGAGTAGGTAATTGCGTCACCTTTCTCGCCCCCACCCCCCTCGCATATTCGGGCCATTTACCGCATTTCTATGGTTGTAACCTCGAAAGTTCAAGATCTTACGCGGCCACCATGAAATCATAGCAGGGAATGGGATGAGTGCCCCATGTTAAGCTCTTTGGTCCATATATGTGCCATATGCTACCAACGGGAGGCATGGCCTCGACGCCGTTCTCTACGACTATGATGCCCGTCTGCTGTCGTTATAATCAATGCAAATTCGTGAGGGGCTAAAAATTCACCGGACCCGGCGTGGTGTCATCGTACAACCCCTAGAGGGTGTGGTAAAACATTGAGAGCGGCATGCATTGGCCCTGACATATCACTACTAGGAAAATGCTTATAGATAGAAGTTTACCAGTAGCGTTTGTTTATAACACCACACTACTAGTAGTTAGTAGTAGCGCTGGCTATAAAGAGCGCTATTGGTATCAGTTAGCAACATCGCTTGTTACCTAGCCCCACGCTACTGCTAAGTGTAACACACCACACCCCCTAGTCAAAAAATAGCAGCGGCGCCTGTCGTCCAACCTGCGCTACTGCTAGTTTAGGATCTATAGCGCCTGTTTATCTAAGCGCGCTACTGCTAAGTTTTCTATGTATAACATTTTACCAGTAGCGTGTGTTTCTCGACCGCACTATAAGTAGTGCAACACTAGCCGTAGATATTTTGCAAGCTGCCATAGCAGTAGCGCGTATAGGTGACCCGCGCTACTGCTATGCCCGCCAGCCACCTACCACCTTTCCCCTTCTTCCTCCCCTCTCTTCTTCCCCCTTCCTTTCTCCCCCTTTCCTTGCACCTTGCTTGTTCCTTTCAATGCTCCCCTCCACCACCCTTCCATTAGAGCCCTCCCTCCCCCTCTTCTTTGCCCCTCCAACACCCCTCCATTAGAGGCCCCTTCCCTTCCCCTCTTCTTTGCCCCTCCACCACCCCTCCCCCCTCTTCT
>NW_025262757.1:0-1614 GCF_018294505.1 Triticum aestivum
AAGTTGTCGTTTCTTAAAGTTTGGGGCTGCGATGCTTATGTGAAAAAGCTTCAACCTGATAAGCTCGAACCCAAATCGGAGAAATGTGTATTCATAGGATACCCAAAGGAAACTGTTGGGTACACCTTCTATCACAGATCCGAAGGCAAAACATTTGTTGCTAAGAATGGATCATTTCTAGAGAAGGAGTTTCTCTCGAAAGAAGTGAGTGGGAGGAAAGTAGAACTTGACGAGGTAACTGTACCTGCTCCCTTACTGGAAAGTAGTTCATCACAGAAAACTGTTTCAGTGACACCTACACCAGTTAGTGAGGAAGCCAATGATAATGATCATGAAACTTCAGATCAAGATACTACTGAACTTCGTAGATCAACCAGAGTAAGATCCGCACCAGAGTGGTACGGTAATCCTGTTCTGGAGGTCATGCTACTAGATCATGATGAACCTACGAACTATGAAGAAGCGATGGTGAGCCCAGATTCCGCAAGGTGGCTTGAAGCCATGAAATCTGAGATGGGATCCATGTATGAGAACAAAGTATGGACTTTGGTTGACTTGCCCGATGATCGGCAAGCAATTGAGAATAAATGGATTTTTAAGAAGAAGACTGACGCTGATGGTAATGTTACTGTCTACAAAGCTCGACTTGTCGCAAAAGGTTTTTGACAAGTTCAAGGAATTGACTACGATGAGACCTTCTCACCCGTAGCGATGCTTAAGTCCGTCCGAATCATGTTAGCAATTGCCGCATTTTATGATTATGAAATTTGGCAAATGGATGGCAAAACTGCATTCCTGAATGGATTCCTGGAAGAAGAGTTGTATATGATGCAACCAGAAGGTTTTGTCGATCCAAAGGGAGCTAACAAAGTGTGCAAGCTCCAGCGATCCATTTATGGACTGGTGCAAGCCTCTCGGAGTTGGAATAAACGTTTTGATAGTGTGATCAAAGCATTTGGTTTTATACAGACTTTCGGAGAAGCCTGTATTTACAAGAAAGTGAGTGGGAGCTCTGTAGCATTTCTGATATTATATGTGGATGACATATTACTGATTGGAAATGATATAGAATTTCTGGATAGCATAAAGGGATACTTGAATAAAAGTTTTTCAATGAAAGACCTCGGTGAAGCTGCTTACATATTAGGCATTAAGATCTATAGAGATAGATCAAGACGCTTAATTGGACTTTCACAAAGTACATACCTTGACAAAATTTTGAAGAAGTTCAAAATGGATCAAGCAAAGAAAGGGTTCTTGCCTGTGTTACAAGGTGTGAAATTGAGTAAGACTCAATGCCCGACCACTGCAGAAGATAGAGAGAATATGAAAGATGTTCCCTATGCATCAGCCATAGGCTCTATCATGTATGCAATGCTGTGTACCAGACCTGATGTGTGCCTTGCTATAAGTTTAGCAGGGAGGTACCAAAGTAATCCAGGAATGGATCACTGGACAGCGGTCAAGAACATCCTGAAATACCTGAAAAGGACTAAGGATATGTTTCTCGTATATGGAAGTGACAAAGAGCTCATCGTAAAAGGTTACGTTGATGCAAGCTTTGACACTGATCCGGACGATTCTAAATCGCAAACCGGATACGTGTTTACATTA
>NW_025262758.1:0-1614 GCF_018294505.1 Triticum aestivum
TCCACTCTGCGCAACACTACACGTATGGAGCCCATTAGCGAGGAGGAAGTCGAGTCCCCAACCTCGCTACGCCTCGCCCTCGGCAGGGCAAAGGAGGTCGTCAACATCTCTGCCTGAGTACGCCTAGCTGCCATGTAATGTACCGCTTTGTAAGATATGTACATAGGTTGTGAGAAGTAGCCTGTTTGCGCATCATGTAGGATCTGGAGAAGTGCACTAGCCTAAATAACATGTCAGGATTATGTATGCATATCCTGAGTGATGTATTGTATAATTACCGCCCGCGTGTAAGATATGTAATGAGCAGTCCTTCTCCGTGCGCAAGTCGATTTGTTTTTCTTAAGTAAGCTGGGTTATTTAGTTTTATTTGCCAGCTTTATGCATTTTTTTGGAATTGTTTTTGCGACTCTTTCCGCTTTTCTTATGAGTTTTACAAAAAATTATTTCCCCAGAGTGAAAAATGTCTCGTCCTTGGACTCGCTCCATGCCAACTCCACCAGAGGAAAATTATGATGCACAACCCAGCAACGAGTTCACTCAGGGACAGTCAAGCCAACAGTGCAGTGAATCGGCACTTTCACAAATGTGCCGCCTTTATGAACAGAGTCAGCAACAACATCGTGAAATGATGAACCAAGTCATCAACATGGGAAATCACCATGGACAGTATCAGCAGCATTCCAAGTTATCTGAGCTACAGAAGACACGTCCCCAAACATTTTCTCATATTGACAAGCCTCTTGAAGCCGAGGATTGGCTTCGAGATATGGAGAGGAAATTAATTATTGCAAAATGTTCAGACCCCGAAAAGGTATTGTATGCTCCGCACTATCTCACAGGAGCAGCCGCATCGTGGTGGGAGAATTTTCTGCACATGCATCCCAACGAAAATGACATAACCTGGGATGATTTCAAGGAAGGTTTCCGTGGTGCACACATTCCTAAGAGTATTATGAAAATCAAGAAGAGAGAGTTCGATGACCTCAAACAAAGGAACATGACAGTGTCAAATTACAACAGTCAATTTACTCTATTGTCCCGCTACGCCAATGAAGAGCGTATGACTGAAATCAAGAAGATGGAGAAATTCCTTGACGGTCTGGCGCCCGCGCTTAAATGCCAACTAGTCGTGCACACTTTTCCTGATTTTAAAACACTGGTGGACAAAGCCATTACTCTGGAAAATGAGAGACGCAGTCTAGAAGATATCCGCAAGCGAAAAAGGGACCAGACTAATCATGCTCGCAATCACCGAAGCAAGACAGATTTTCAAAAGGGTGGGACACACAAATCCTCATCCAATGTCTCACGCCCAATCAAGAATTTTCATGCAAGGGACAAGGAATTCACCTATCGCCCCGGCGTTACTTGTTACGCTTGTGGAGAAGAAGGGCACTATGCCAAACAGTGCCCCAAGCCAAGGAACTCAACCCCAAAGCCGAACAACGGCGGCAACAATTCCACGCCCAAGCGAAACAATTTCAATCCCAACAATAACCACAGGAAGGGTCATCTGAATCACGTAACCAAAGAGGAGGCACAAAATGCTCCGGATATCGTACTCGGTACGTTTGCTGTCAACACAATACCTGCAATGGTTTTGTTTGATTCTGG
>NW_025262759.1:0-1614 GCF_018294505.1 Triticum aestivum
CTTCCTCATAGTTTGTAGGTTCATCATGGTCAAGTAACATGACCTCCAGAACAGGATTACCGTACCACTGGTGCGGATCTTACTCTGGTTGACCTATGAGGTTTAGTAGTAACTTGATCTGAAGTTTCATGATCATTATCATTAGCTTCCTCACTAATTGGTGTAGGAATCACTGGAACTGATTTCTGTGATGAACTACATTCCAATGAGGGAGCAGGTACAATTACCTCATCAAGTTCTACTTTCCTCCCACTCACTTCTTTCGAGAGAAACTCCTTCTCTAGAAAGGATCCATTCTTAGCAATGAATATCTTGCCTTCGGATCTGTGATAGAAGGTGTACCCAACAGTCTCCTTTGGATATCCTATGAAGACACATTTCTCCGATTTGGGTTCGAGCTTATCAGGTTGAAGCTTTTTCACATAAGCATCGCAGCCCCAAACTTTAAGAAACGACAACTTAGGTTTCTTGCCAAACCACAGTTCATATGGTGTCATCTCAACGGATTTAGATGGTGCCCTATTTAACGTGAATGCAGCCGTCTCTAAAGCATAACCCCAAAACGATAGTGGTAAATCGGTAAGAGACATCATAGATCACACCATATCTAATAAAGTACGGTTACGACGTTCGGACACATCAGTACGCTGTGGTGTTCCACGTGGCGTGAGTTGCGAAACTATTCCACATTGTTTCAAATGAAGACCAAACTCATAACTCAAATATTCACCTCCACGATCAGATCGTACAAACTTTATTTTCTATTATGATGATTTTCCACATCACTCTAAAATTCTTTGAACTTTTCAAATGTTTCAGACTTATGTTTCATCAAGTAGATATACCCATATCTGCTCAAATTATCTGTGAAGGTCAGAAAATAACGATACCTGCCGCGAGCCTCAACACTCATCGGACCGCATACATCAGTATGTATTATTTCCAACAAGTCTGTTGCTCGCTCCATTGTTCCGGAGAACGGAGTCTTAGTCATCTTGCCCATGAGGCATGGTTCACAAGTATCAAGTGATTCATAATCAAGTGATTCCAAAAGTCCATCAGCATGGAGTTTCTTCATGCGCTTTACACCAATATGACCTAAACGGTAGTGCCACAAATAAGTTGCACTATCATTATTAACCTTGCACTTTTGGCTTCAATATTATGAATATGTGTATCACTATAATCGAGATTCAACAAAAATAGACCACTCATCAAGGGTGCATGACCATAAAAGATATTACTCATATAAATAGAACAACCATTATTCTCTGATTTAAATGAATAACCGTCTCGCATCAAACAAGATCCAGATATAATGTTCATGCTTAACGCTGGCACCAAATAACAATTATTCGGGTCTAAAACTAATCCCGAAGGTAGATGTAGAGGTAGCGTGCCGACGATGATCACATCTAGTTTGGAACCATTTCCCACGCGCATCGTCACCTCGTCCTTAGCTAATCTTCGTTTAATCCATAGCCCCTGTTTCGAGTTGCAAATATGAGCAACAGAAGCAGTATCAAATACCCAGGCGCTACTACGAGCATTAGTAAGGTACACATCAATAACATGTATATCAAATATCCCTTTCACTTTGCCATCCTTCTTTTC
>NW_025262760.1:0-1614 GCF_018294505.1 Triticum aestivum
TCTAAGCGGAAGCGTTCAAGTGAACGGGGTTGATGGAGTCGTACTCGTCGTGATCCAAATCACCGATGATCCTAGTGCCGAACGGACGGCACCTCCGCGTTCAACACACATGTAGCCCGGTGACGTCTCCCATGCCTTGATCCAGCAAGGAGAGAGAGAGAGAGAGGTTGGGGAAGACTCCGTCTAGCAGCAGCACGATGGCGTGGTGGTGGTGGAGGAGCGTGGCAATCCTGCAGGGCTTCACTAAGCACCGCGGGAGAGGAGGAGGACTTGGGAGAGGGGAAGGGCTACGCCAGAACTTGGGTGCGGCTGCCCTCCCATCTCCCACATATATATAGGGGCAAGGGAGAGGGGGCCGGCCCCCTCAGATCCAATCTGAGGAGGGGGCGGCGGCCAGGGGGGTTGCCTTGCCCCCCAAGGCAAGGGGGCGCGCCCCCTTTTAGGGTTCCCCCAAACCCTAGGCGCCTTGGGCCCTGGTGGGGGGGGGGGCGCACCAGCCCACCTGGGGCTGGTCCCCTCCCACACTTGGCACACGCAGCCCTTTGGGGCCGGTGGCCCCTCCCGGTGGACCCCCGGGACCCTCCCGATGGTCCCGGTACGTTACCGTTAGCACCCGAAACTTTTCTGGTGACCAAAATAGGACTTCCCATATATATATATATATATATAAATCTTTACCTCCGGACCATTCTGGAACTCCTCGTGATGTCCGGGATCTCATCCGGGACTCCGAACAACATTCAGTAACCACGTACATCTATTCCCTATAACCCTAGCGTCATCGAACCTTAAGTGTGTAGACCCTACGGGTTCGAGAGACACGTAGACATCACCGAGACAACTCTCCGGCCAATAACCAACAGCGGAATCTGGATACCCATGTTGGCTCCCACATGTTCCACGATGATCTCATCGGATGAACCACGATGTCAAGGATTCAATCAATCCCGTATTCAATTCCCTTTGTCTAGCGGTATAGTACTTGCCCGAGATTCGATCATCGGTATCCCGATACCTTGTTCAATCTCGTTACCGGCAAGTCTCTTTACTCGTTCCGTAACACATCATCCCATGATCAACCCCTTGGTCACATTGTGCACATTATGATGATGTCCTACCGAGTGGGCCCAGAGATACCTCTCCGCACACGGAGTGAAAAATCCCAGTCTCGATTCGTGCCAACCAAACAGACACTTTCAGAGATACCCGTAGTGCACCTTTATAGCCTCCCAGTTACGTTGTGACGTTTGGTACACCCAAAGCATTCCTACGGTATCCGGGAGTTGCACAATCTCATGGTCTAAGGAAATGATACTTGACATTAGAAAAGCTTTAGCATACGAACCATACGATCTTTGTGCTAGGCTTAGGATTGGGTCTTGTCCATCACATCATTCTCCTAATGATGTGATCCCGTTATCAACGACATCCAATGTCCATGGTCAGGAAACCGTAACCATCTATTGATCAACGAGCTAGTCAACTAGAGGCTTACTAGGGACAAGGTGTTGTCTATGTACCCACACATGTATCTGAGTTTCCTATCAATACAATTATAGCATGGATAATAAACGATTATCATGAACAAGGAAATATAATAATAATAACTAATTT
>NW_025262761.1:0-1614 GCF_018294505.1 Triticum aestivum
TTTCAAACTGCTGTGTGCTACGGTAGTTGAACCCATTTCCTCTGCATGACCTGTCATTGCCACAGTAACTAGATGAAACCCACTAGCATGTGTAGGAGTTGATTGAGCCATATGTATGTGTTGTTCCTACCTTGCTATGCCTGCTATGCTTAGAGTTGTGTCAGGTCTGGTTCATCTGGGTGATGGCTAGAGTGAAATGATTATGTCGGAAATGAGAGTGGTGTGGTGAACACGATTTGGTAAAGGTATCGATGAGAGGCCATGTAGGAGTACATGGTGGGTTGTTTCATTGAAGCCGATCTTAAGCACTGAGATCTGTATGTGTGATTTAAGATACAGCTACTACCATGCATTGGGCCCTGAAATATGACCCCGCTCGACTTCTTATTCACCCTAGCTCTCTGTCCAGGAGTTGCAAGTAGTTTCTGGTGTTTGTAGCCTACTGGAGGCCGTGGACAGCGCTGACCGTAGGGGTGGGCTGTGATGTGGTAGGTACGTGGCACGGTGTACCGAATAACCGTTAGGTATCCTGGGAACCCTGTTCACATCGTTCGGGGCCGTATGGGAAACCTCGGCCGGACTCCCTGCGGATGGAACCTGAATAGGCGATAAACCTGGACTAGAGGCTTAAGTGTTTAGGTAGGTCGTGGTCTACACCCACGTCGGCTTTCGCTTGAAGTCTGCCGAGCACATGTCGTGTGCAGACGCTAAGTGGTGGAAACATGTATGAAGAAGTACACCCCTGCAGGGTTATCATAATCTATTCGAATAGCCGCGTCCGCGGTAAAGGACTACTTGGTTGCCTATACAGTTCATAGACAAGTAAATGGAAACTGCTAAAAGCCTCAAGATAAGTGTGAGTGCCGAGGATGGCTCTTCCGTAGGAAGACGGAGGTGGATCCTCGGAAGTGTATTGAATTGGTGAGTAGTGGACTCGTGTGCGCAAAACCATTTCAAGTTGGAGTATCGTAGGATAGCCTAGCCAAGAGTCAAAGCTGGCTTGCTGCAATAACTCCACCAACCCTTCTTGATAACATGCATGTATGTAGGATCTGATGTAAGTCTTGCTGAGTACCTTTCTACTCATGTTGCTATAATCTACATTTTACAGAAGACGCTGCAACCCCTTCTGATGGGTTCTATGTAGACGTTGACATCAACGAGTAGGCTAAAGGCCCAGGTGGTGACCCTGAGCTTGTGAAGGACCACGTAGTATAGCTAGGCTTTCCAAGCCTCTTTTATTTTACTAGTTGTCTGTACTCAGACAAGTTACTTCCGCTGCTGGTTTGTATGACTGTATGACTTGTATGTTGGGTCGTGAGACCCGTACCTTGGTGTATGTTATGTATGGCTCCCTGAGCCTTAAATAAAGTACTTGTGTCGTAGAGTCATGTTGTGATGCTTCGTTGTATTTGCACATATCGAGCATATTGTGTGTATGATTGAAATGCTTGGTATGTGTGGGATCTGACTATCTAGTTGTTTATCTTTAGTAGCCTCTCTTACCGGGAAATGTCTCCTAGTGTTACCGCTGAGCCATGGTAGCTTGCTACTGCTCTGGAACACTTAGGCTGGCCGGCATGTGTCCTTCTTCGTTCCTGTGTCTGTCCCTTC
>NW_025262762.1:0-1614 GCF_018294505.1 Triticum aestivum
AGGTACGAGATGATGTCCATATTCCTAAACTGAAATTGAATATTCCACCATTTGAGGGTAGATATGTTCCTGATATATATCTTACTTGGGAGTTAGAAACTGAACAACGTTTTACATGTTTACAATATCCCGAGGAGAGACGGGTTGCTGCTGTTGTTTGTGCTTTCACTAGTTTTGCATGTGTCTGGTGGTCTGAACATTGTAGATTATATCCTATTCCAACTACTTGGGCTGCTTTGAAAACCGCTATGCGTACGCGTTGGGTTCCACCATATTATCAACGTGAATTGCTTCAAAAATTGCAGCGTTTAAGACAAGGAAAAAATTCTGTAGAAGAATATTATCAGGAATTACAAACTGGCATGATTCGATGTGGTATTGTTGAGGAGAATGAAGCTATGCTTGCACGTTTTCTGGGTGGATTAAATAGAGAGATTCAGACCATTCTAGACTATAACGAGTATACTAATATCACTCGTTTATTCCATCTTGCTTGTAAAGCTGAACGTGAAGTGCAGGATCGACAAGCATTGGCGCGAACTAACTTTTCTGCAGGCCGACCTTCATCATGGACACCGCGTGCATCTTCTACTTCAACTGCACCAGCACCTCAATCAGGTGCCTCCTACAGCCGTGATACAAGAAAACAGGAACAACCACCATTATCTGCCAAGAGCGCACCTACCGGGCCTGCACAGAGTTCTTCTAATTCCAGGGCATCAACAGGGCACACAAGTGATATTATTTGTCGTCGTTGTAAGGGAGGAGGTCCTTATGCGAGAGAATGCAAATCTCCGCGTGTGATGATTGCTACCGAGGGTGGTGGATATGAGTCCGCTTGTGACTATTGATAGAGGCAAAGGTGTCCCGTCTTTCGATGAGATGATGGATATCGCTTTGGTGGAAGTCGACTTTGACGATCCGACTACAAACGTGCGAGGACGTCGCGCCTTAGCAATCGCTAAATCAACTCCGAGAGGTTATTGACCACGCCGGAGCACGATCAACCTGACCACGAGGGTCTGTTTCCTGCGAGCAAACGAAGAACAAGCAAGAAACTAAGATTGCAATCTGGATATTGCGAATATAAGATGAAAGCTTTATTGATCAAGGTGGGGTTCTGTGACGCCTTTGTCTGGTCGTTGAACACAAACGAAGTATGCGAAGTTGCAGCTATGGCAAACTTTTAATCTAAACAAAACCCAAAGTCTAAACGGTGCCCTAAGGGCTGTATATATGGAGGAAGAGAGGGGAATTTCGTGGCCCTTGGTGGAGGGGTCCGAAATCAACCCTATCTCTTGTTTCCCCACACATACGGACTCTAAAAATAGCCTATACTTATGTATTTCGAAATTACATGGGCCTGGCCCAATAAAAAGGTGACGCAGCACCTATAATAGCCTCGGGACGAAATTTATGAAGTGGCATCTTGTATATTTCGTCCAAGGCTTCATGCACCCATTATGGTGGCTTCAAAGTCCTGAAATCATCACTTGTAACTCCGTTCTTGTTCCCCTTGCGCATGGCATCATCTCCATGCTTGTTCTTGCTCCAATGTTCATCCTTCTCCAAGCTAGGCCCTTCATTTGTAAGCAAAACAAATGTATCCAATTT
>NW_025262763.1:0-1614 GCF_018294505.1 Triticum aestivum
ATCTCGAATTAAACGAGATCCAGATACAATGTTCATGCTCAAAGCTGGCACTAAATAACAATTATTGAGGTTTAAAACTAATCCCGTGGGTAGATGCAGAGGTAGCGTGCCGACGGCGATCACATCGACCTTGGAACCATTCCCGACGCGCATCGTCACCTCGTCCTTTGCCAGTCTCCGTTTATTCCGTAGTTCCTGTTTTGAGTTACAAATATGAGCAACCGCACCGGTATCAAATACCCAGGAGCTACTACGAGTACTGGTAAGGTACACATCAATTACTTGTATATCACATATACCTTGGGTGTTGCCGGCCTTCTTCTTGTCCGCTAAATATTTGGGGCAGTTCCGCTTCCAGTGACCACTTCCCTTGCAGTAAAAGCACTCAGTCTCGGGCTTGGGTCCATTCTTTGACTTCTTCCCGGTAACTGGCTTACCGGGCGCAGCAACTCCCTTGCCGTCCTTCTTGAAGTTCTTCTTACCCTTGCCCTTCTTGAACTTAGTGGTTTTATTCACCATTAACACTTGATGTTCTTTTCTGATCTCTACCTCAGCTGATTTCAGCATTGAATATACCTCGGGAATGGTCTTTTCCATCCCCTGCATATTGTAGTTCATCACAAAGCTCTTGTAGCTTGGTGGAAGCGACTGGAGGATTCTGTCAATGACCGCGTCATCCGGGAGATTAACTCCCAGTTGAGACAAGCGGTTGTGCAACCCAGACATTCTGAGTATGTGCTCACTAACAGAACTGTTCTCCTCCATTTTACAGCTGAAGAACTTGTCGGAGACATCATATCTCTCGACCCAGGCATGAGCTTGAAAAACCAGTTTCAGCTCCTCGAACATCTCATATGCTCCATGTTTCTCAAAACGCTTTTGGAGACCCGGTTCTAAGCTGTAAAGCATGCCGCACTGAATGAGGGAGTAATCATCAGCACGCTGCTGCCAAGCGTTCATAACGTCTTGGTTCTCAGGGATTGGTGCTTCACCTAGCGGTGCTTCTAAGACATAATCTTTCTTGGCTGCTATGAGGATGATCCTCAGGTTCCGGACTCAGTCCGTATAGTTGCTGCCATCATCTTTCAGCTTGGTTTTCTCTAGGAACACGTTGAAATTGAGGACAACGTGGGCCATTTGATCTACAATACATAGTGTAAAGATTTAGACTAAGTTCATGATAATTAAGTTCATATAATCAAATTATTTAATGAACTCCCACTCAGATAGACATCCCTCTAGTCATCTAAGTGAAACATGATCCGAATTCGACTAGGCCGTGTCCGATCATCACGTGAGACGGACTAGTCAAGATCGGTGAACATCTCCATGTTGATCGTATCTTCTATACGACTCATGCTCGACCTTTCGGTCCTCCGTGTTCCGAGGCCATGTCTGTACATGCTAGGCTCGTCAAGTGAACCTAAGTGTATTGCGTGTGTTCCGAGGCCATGTCTGTACATGCTAGGCTCGTCAACACCCGTTGTATTCGAACGTTAGAATCTATCACACCCGATCATCACGTGGTGCTTCGAAACAACGAACCTTCGCAACGGTGCACAGTTAGGGTGAACACTTTCTTGAAATTATTATAAGGGATCATCTTACTTACTA
>NW_025262764.1:0-1614 GCF_018294505.1 Triticum aestivum
TCGACCGCCTCCCGGAGGGCTGTCTGAGGAGCAGATGAGGGTATACATCCTCGCGGTTGGGAGGTTGTAAATCCTAGCTGCGGGGATCTGCACCGCCGATCGTCATCGACTCTACTTCCCGCTGCGCTACGAGTCGGTAACGAAAAAGATCAAACCATGTATGCAGTCTCCATAGTGGTCCTGGGCTGGTGCGTAGGTCGGAAAATTTTTGTTTTCTGTCGCGTTCCCCTTCAGTGGCATCAAGAGCCGTGCTATGCGTAGATGCAGGTTTCGATCTAGAATACATGGAGATGTATGGGTATTGCATAATATAATTAGGTAGTAGATGAGATCTATTGCTGAAAATTATTTATGCGGGTGACAGATGAAATCTGTTACCCGAGGTTCTTGTTGCTTCCCTAGAATTTGCGTTTGCTCAATCTCGAGACAGCATGGTGGAATTTGACAAAGTTCTGGCAATCCGCGATCCTGATTGATCATGGAAGTGCTGTCAGTTCTTTGGGTTCTGCCGTAGTCAAAAGAAAGATGAAATTCGCAGATGAAAGGGCATTGCAGATATGATCTGCACGGGGGTCATGCGTATGACGAAGTTTAGTATGGGGCTCGAGATTTAATTATCCCGTGTTTCATACACCCCGAGATGTTAATCTAGCAACTTGAATAATCATACTTGATGATAAAACGTTGGTCGCTACGGTTTAAGTCAAAACCTTAGAAGCCACGTAAAATAAATTTTGCATAAACCGGTTAGAGGCGTCTAACTTGGCTTTGCAGGATGTGCATATGATGTGGTATAGCAGTGCTCATACTAATTCGATTATGTATGAGATGACTATATGATGTAATTTGATTAACATGACCTGCGTGTCATGATTCGGCATGATGGTTGGAGCCATATGATTGCACTTTAATGACCTGCGTGTCAACCTTGTTGTAATGCATTATTTTGTTAGCTATAGAGATAGCAATATTATCTGGTGCATCGACAAGGTGGTGGCAATCTTCGCGAAGGTGAACACTGACGCGAATGCCGAAGACGAAGAAATGAAAGACTTCTCCGTCAGAAAGGGCTATACCATATCATGCTATTATGAATTGCCTGAGATGTTTATCCCTTATGATGCACCCTTCTTGATTGCGCGGTAGTCGCTTTTATTAGGATGATCTCTCACTTAAAATACCAAGTAGTTAGTGTTCTCCCAAGTGTAGCACCGTCACGGCACCTATCTTTTCGGGGTGCGCCGTGTCACACGGGTATGAACGATTAGAGAAGTGTGAGGCGGGTGAGTTGAGACCTCACAGCGAGATCACTTGGTTGTCTTGACGTTCAGGCATGACCGTCATGAGCTCGGAACACACGCATCGAAAGATGAACAAGAGTCACATAGAGATGTGATTGGCAAGTTGGCCTACCGGTTGAGATTTTTCGTCATCAGTGGTGTTACACCAATGGCGAACAATTGAAATGTGGGTCTTGTATCACTCACAATCAATTTTGAGAGATATTGATTTGAGTGGGAGCGCACTGTTGAATTAACATGTTTAATTCTTAGTGCAATTAATTATGAACATTGTCTAAGTGTTATATGCAAAATAGTTGTAGAATAATGGCTC
>NW_025262765.1:0-1614 GCF_018294505.1 Triticum aestivum
GGCGACCCTCACGGTGACCCCATCCAGCGAGCCTGCCGAGGTGCCTGTTGACGGGCAGACCAACGGGGTTCTCGATGCCTAGATAATTCGTGCAGTAGGAGATGCACTCTTCGGTCAGAAAGCCCCTGGCTATGCTTCCTTCTGGACGTGACATGTTGCGAACGTATCCTTTGATGACACCATTCATCCTTTCGAACGGCATCATGCTGTGCAGGAACGTCGGCCCGAGTTGGATGATATCCTCCACTATATGGACCAGCAGATGCACCATAACGTCAAAGAATGCGGGCGGGAAGTACATCTCAAGCTCGCATAGTATCACCACGATCTCTTCCTGTAGCCTTCTGAGTTGCCTCACGCCAATCGACTTCCGAGAGATGACGTCGAAGAAGTTGCATAGGCCAAATAGCGTTTCACGGACGTGCGCGTCCATGATCCCACGGATTGCAACTGGAAGTATCTGCGTCATCAGCACGTGACAGTCATGAGACTTCATCCCGCTGAACTTCTGCTTCGCTGGGTCTAGGTATCTGCTTATCTTCCCCGCGTAACCGTAAGGAAGTTCTACTCCTAGGAGGCAGGTGAAAAACTGCTCGATCTCCTCCTGACTTAGAGTGAAGCACGCGGGAGGGTAGTCATTTCCGGTCTTCTTGGCCTTTTTGCCTTTGCGACGACTTTCTGTGTCCTGCTTCGCCTCATCATCATCATCATCATCATCATCATCATCATCATCATCATCATATATAGCGTGAAGCTCCTGCCTGATGCCCATTGATTTCAAGTCTGCCCTTGCTTTCGGCCCATCTTTGGTCCTCTCTGGCATGTTGAGCAGGTTACCAAGCAGACTCTCGCACACGTTCTTCGTGATATGCATGACATCAAGGCTGTGAGGCACACGGTGGATCTTCCAGTACGGCAAGTCCCAGAAAACAGACCTCGTTTTCCATACCTTCAGCAGCGGCTCTGGCGCCTTTCGCTTCTTTCCCGGCTCTGGCGCCTTTTGCTTCTTTCCCGGCAGTGGGCAGTCTTTCCAATTTTTCAACAGCTTGTCTATTTCCTCGCCGCTCCTCGTACACGGGCGTTTTCGGGGTTCGGTTTCACCATCGAACAGATCCTTGCGTTTCCTCCATGGGTCATTGTCGCGAAGCCACCTTCGATGTCCCATGAACACGGTTTTCGAAGACCCAGGATCTCTATCTAGCTGGCGATACGTTGTGTCATCCATGCACCTTACGCATCCAGAAAATCCGTGGACTACCTGCCCCGCAAGATATCCGTAACCGAGATAGTCGTGCACCGTCGTGAGCAGTGCGGCTCTCATAGGGAAATATTCTTTCTCTGCGGCGTCCCACGTATTGGCTGGCGTTTTCCACAGCGTGTCAAGCTCCTCTTTCAGCAGCCCCAGATACAGATTGATGTCGTTCCCTGGTTGTTTCGGCCCTTCAATTAGCATACTCATGTGAATGTACTTCCTCTTCATGCACAACCAGGGGGGAAGGTTGTACATCCACACAAACACAGGCCAGGTGCTATGTGTGCTTCTCTGGCTGCCAAACGGATTGACTCCATCGGTGCTCGCGCCCAGCACGATGTTCCTTGGATCGTTCCCAAATT
>NW_025262766.1:0-1614 GCF_018294505.1 Triticum aestivum
TGGGTTCTGAAAGTGAACAGCTGCAGCTTCTGACAATCACATGGCCTGCCAATACAGTCAGGGAAGGAAGAAACAAAGCATTCTATGTGCCGTTTACGTCTCTAGGTAAACACTAGGACATATGCCCGTGCAGTGGCGGATCCAGGACCCAGGCCGGGGGAGCCTGGACCTGGGGCGTGAGGATGAACCACTTCATCTACTGTAGAATACTGCACACTGTAGCGAGACTGCAGTGACACTGTAGAGGCCACTGTAGCAGCCTGGGCCCTGGGCGTGGCCCAATCCTGGGTCCGCCCCTGTGCCCGTGCGTTGCAACGGGAAGGATAAATTGGCGTGCATCTGCAAGCAAAACACCTCGTGCTTTGGTACAAAGAAAACGCCAATCGCCCAATCCTTCAAAATGCCCACCAACGCATAACTTGCAAACAGGTATCTCAACCTCTGAAGTTTTGCAATGTTGTTTGGTAAATACGACAGTGCACTGTTCATAGCATCCAGGACTTCTAAGTTTTGCAACTTTCCTATGTCTTCAGGTAGACTTTCAGTATTAGTATATCTAAGGCCCAAATACCGTAGATTGAACAAGTTGAATACCTCAGTCGGCAGCATCTTGAAACGGGTACCTTGCAGATCCAGTGTTAAGAGCAGGTTCGAAGATTCTAGGATAGGCCTCAGCAAATCATTATTGATATATCTGTTAAAAACATGGATTGCACGGACATGTGTAGCATCAGACTCAATCAGTCGTTGAAGGTTTCCACTCTGGATTGATATTCGACGTGTGTGCTCAATAGAGAATGCACCAGAGCCATCATAAACTTTACCAAAACATTCTTCACCAGCTTTATTGAGGGCAACAAGTCGTATGATATCATGCACCTGGCAACATTTTAACCGCCCAGTATGATTCCTCTTGACCACCTGTAGTAGGCTTCGGCTCACAAGTTCAGTCAAGTACCCCTCTGCCACTTCCTCCAATGTTTTGTTCTCCTTTTCATTGATGAATCCAGCAGTAATCCAATGCCTCATTATTGTCCTCCTCTTGATGGGGAATAATGCACAATGTTAGAAACAATTCTTCAAATCATATATAAGGTCCTCCAAACTGACCTTTAGAATTGTCTCAACGCGAGCATCACATTTTTTACCAACTGGAGCTCTAACTCATCATATACTTTTTTCCATTCTACAGATGTTTGACTTTTTCCGGATAGTAGGCTGCCTATGCATACAATAGCAATAGGCAAACCTTCACACTTCTTCACAAATTTCCAAGCTAAGTTCTGTAACTCGAGTGGACACTTTCTGTCAGGATCATTCCAAAAGGCTGATTTGTAGAATAACTCCCAAGAGTTCGATTTGTCAAGTGGTTCCAAATGAACTGAAGACATATTAGTTGCCAATAATGATACTTCATGCTTTCTTGATGTGATAACAAATTGTCCACTAGATGGAAAGACAGTCCATATCTCCAACCAAACATTAGTAGTCCAAACATCATCTAGAACTAAGATGTATCTTTTACCTTGGAGGTACTCGTAGATGGTCTCAGCCAGGATTCTAATCTCCATTTTAGGTGCATCAATTGGCATGCCAAATTCTCTAGCAATCCTC
>NW_025262767.1:0-1047 GCF_018294505.1 Triticum aestivum
GAGGCAAACTGACAAGAATGTAGGGCCAATGATGATAAACTAGCATCCTATACTAAGCAGTAGGATAGCAGGTAAGGGGTAACAACTGTAGCAACAATGACAGGCTATGCAACAGAATAGGATTACCCGAAAGCAGTAACATGCTACACTACTCTAATGCAAGCAGTATAGAGAAGAGTAGGCGATATCTGGTGATCAAAGGGGGGGCTTGCCTGGTTGCTCTGGCAAGAGAGAGGGGTCGTCAACTCCGTAGTCGAACTGGGCAGCAGCAGCGTCGGTCTTGTAGTCTACCAAAGAGAAGAGGGGGAGGAAACAATAAATAAAGTGCAAACATAAGAAAGACGACACAAGACATGACAAAGAGCGGTGCTAGGTGTGTCCTAACGCAGTATGAGGTGATGCCGGCGAAGGGGGAAAACATCTGGGAAAGTATACCCGGTGTTTCGTGTTTTCGGGCAGAGGAGCCGGAGGGGGAAAGTTGCGAGTTTGATATGTTCGGGGTGTGTGGCGGACAAACGGGCTGCGAAACCGGATTCGTCTCGTCGTTCTGAGCAACTTTCATGTTGAAAATATTTTAATCCGAGTTACAGATTAAAAGATATGATTTTCTAAAATTTTTATTAATTTCTGGAATTTAATTAATTATTTAATTTAATTCGAAAAAATGATTTATGACATCAGCATGATGTCATGCTGACGTCAGCAGTCAACAGGGGTTGACTGGGTCAATCTGAAGGTGGGACCCGGTTGTCATTGTCTAAGACTAACTAATCAGGTTTAGTTAGTCTAACTAAAATGATTAGGTTTAATAACTACAATTAATTAGGTTAACTAATCAGGATTAATTAAGTTAATTAATTCTTTTAATTAATTAACTAATATTTTAATTATTTTAGTTAGTTATTTATTTACTTTTTTTAAAGCCCTTTTTTCGTTCTGGGTTGGGGCCTGCTTGTCATAGGGCCAATGGTGTTAGCGGGCATGGGCGTGCGGGTGCGGGCGTGCGCCCGAGCGGTTGCAGCGGGCGATGGGCGCCGCGTGCAGGGG
>NW_025262767.1:1057-1614 GCF_018294505.1 Triticum aestivum
GGCGCGCTCGGCGCACGTCGGCGCCGGCGGCCAGGCCAGGGAAGGCGGCGGAGGAACGACTGCGGTGGCGGGTAAGGCCCGGGCGAAGGCCTCGACAACGGGCATGCGAAACCAGGGCGCGAGCGGCCCACGACGAGCGCGCCGGCCGGCGGGGAGTGGCGCTAGGCGGCAGGCTCGGTAACGGCGGAGCTAGCAGCAACAACAACAAAATCGAGGGGGAGGAAGGAGGGGGAACGTGTGCTACTCACAGCGTTGCAGGGGAGGCTCGATGATGCAAGCAGTCCGGCGAGGAGGAGGTTGACGGGGGCGTCCAGCAAGGTGACGCCGTGGAGGAGGACGAAGGCACGGCGGGGCGGCGTCGGGCGTCGATGCATCAGTGTTGGGCGACGGGGCGGCAGCGTCGGAGGACGTGGATGCGCGAGAGGAAGGGATCCGCAAGGAGGAGGTCGAAGGGCGGCGCTCGGCGCCGGCGAACAGCGACTGTCCTTGGGCGTGGGCGCTCCGAGAGGAGGGGAGCGAACAGGGGCGGCCCTCCTCCGTGCTTATGCGTGTGTGTG
>NW_025262768.1:0-1613 GCF_018294505.1 Triticum aestivum
TGGCCAAACGCAAGAGGAACACGGCTTGCTCGGCGGAGGTCTGCTTCGCGACGTGGAGGTAGTCGTTGTTGTTGTTGTTGGAGAGGTGCGTTAGGTGCAGCGGGTGGTGGTGGTGGAAGACGCGCGAGCAATTCATTAAACTTGTTATCGAGCTTTGTTTCGAACGTCTTCTCAAGGCCAGTGATCTTCTCCATGGCCTCTTCAAAATTGTTCAGCACATCTTGCACCTGTTCAGTCATCATTTGCTGAAACTTATCATGAAGCTCCTTGTTCGATAAATTCTCCCAGTCAATCTCGTCGGCTTGTGATCCTGGCATGGTTAGCAGCAATAGAAACACACAAGAATATGATCCTACAGACTACTAAGAAGTGGTGGTGGTGTATCACAAATCCGTCAAGCAAATCTCAAATTCTTACCAGTTCTTACCCAGCAGCAGGCGGCGATCGGCAACCGTTGTAGTCAAAAACTCTCAAAGCTTGGATAGAGCGATTACCAGGGAGAGTCAAACACACGACGTAGATGTATGTGGAGCTGGGAAGGCTTATAGTATGGTAGCAAAAAGGGTCAGCAATAATCAATTCAGAGATGCAAAGTTGAATAAACGCTCAACGACGGTACTGTGCTGGTCCTAGGCTAGACTGTGCTAGAGACGCGAGCCTAGAACACCAACAAAATCACGGCGCGGCACGTAAACAAGGGAAAAGCACACTCTAAAATTTTTTTTTTCGCTCTTTATTTTTTTTTTGCGCTGCTATTTTTTTTTGCGCTGCTTTTTTTTGTGTGCGAAAAATCACTATAATGGCGAGTGTCTCAAAACTCTTCTTAGCTCAAACTGACAGGATGGGCACGAAATTTTTTCGACCAATTTTTTTTTTTTGACTGCCCGGACCCAAAAACTGGAAACGGGTCAAAAAAAACTTCCTATAATGGCACCTGTCTCAAAACACTCAGAAACACCTAAAAATAGGATAGCCAGAAAAATTTTCGAAAAATGCGTTTTCGAAAAATTTTGGGCCTAAACGGAGCGTGGCTACCCGACTCTTTTTTTTTCCGAAACCTACTCCGGCAAGGAAACACGAATCTGAATCTAGATGGATCTCGAAAACAACCCTAATAAGCAAGGAACTCGGATTGGTGGTGGATATATGGTGGTGGTATATGGCAGCGGTGATGATAGCGGTGGTAGTATATGGATATGGATATGAATCGGTGGTGGTATATGAATCGGTGGTGGTATATGGATACGGATTCGGAGCGGTGGCGGATAAGCGGTGGTGGTAGATGGCAGGGGCGATGATGATGGTGCGGCGGCGGCGTGACAACTTATGACCAGAACTCGAAACTCTAAAAGACTAGACTCTAAGACCAGCAACTAGACACGACGATGCAACCGCAAATTCAACAAAGCAAAACCCTAAAAAGATTATGCAAAGGCTCAGATTGGTTCGGATATGATGAACTAACCCTAAATTTTTTTGTGGCTTTTTCGTGGACTGTAGGTATGAAGAACAGACTCGATCTAAACTACGAAATACTGTAAAATCTCACCGAGCAACCTGGAAATCTGATACCACTTGATAGAGGCAAAGGTGTCCCGTCTTTCGATGAGATG
>NW_025262769.1:0-1613 GCF_018294505.1 Triticum aestivum
TTTAAGAAACGACAACTTAGGTTTCTCTAAACCATAATTCATACGGTGTCATCTCAACGGAATTACGTGGTGCCCTATTTAAAGTGAATGTGGTTGTCTCTAATGCCTAACCCATGAACGATAGTGGTAATTCGATAAGAGACATCATGGTATGCACCATATCCAATAGGGTGCAACTATGACGTTTGGACACACCATCACACTATGGTGTTCCAGGCTGTATCAGTTGTGAAACAATTTCCACAATGTCTTAATTCTGTGCCAAACTCGTGATTCAGATATTCATCTCTATGATCATATCATAGATCTTTTATCCTCTTGTCACGACGATCTTTCAACTTCACACTGAAATTACTTGAACCTTTCAATAATTCAGACTCGTGATTCATCAAGTAAATATACTCAACATCTACTCAAATTATCTGTGAAGTAAGAACATAACAATATCCACTACATGCCTCAGCACTCATTGGACTGTACACATCAAAATGTATTACTTCCAATAAGTTGCTATCTTGTTCCATCTTACTGAAAAATGAGGCTTTTCAGTCATCTTGCCCGTGTGGTATGATTTGCATGTCCCAAGTGATTCAAAATCAAGTGAGTCAAAACGGTCCATTTGCATGGAGTTTCTTCATGCATATACACCAATAGACATGGTTCGCATGTCTCAAACTTTTCAAAAACGAGTGAGCCCAAAGATCCATCTATATGGAGCTTCTTCATGCGTTTTATACTGATATGACTTACGTGGCAGTGCCACAAGTAGGTGGTACTATCATTACTATCTTTTGGCATGAACATGTGTATCACTACGATCGAGATTTAATAAACCATTCATTTTAGGTGTAAGACCATTGAAGGTATTATTCAAATAAACAGAGTAACCATTATTCTCCTTAAATGAATAACCGTATTGCGATAGACGTAATCCAATCATGTCTATGCTCAACGCAAACACCAAACAATTTTTAGGTTTAACACCAATCTCTTTGGTAGAGGGAGCGTGCGATGCTTGATCATATCAAGCTTGGAAAAAACTTCCAACACATATCGTCAGCTCACCTTTAGCTAGTCTCCGTTTATTCCGTAGCATTTTGTTTCGAGTTACTAACACTTAGCAACCGAACCGGTATCTAATACCCTGGTGCTACTAGGAGTACTAGCAAAGTACACATTAACACAATGTATATCCAATATACTTCTATCGACCTTGTCAGCCTTCTTATCTACCAAGTATCTAGGGTAATTCTGCTCTAGTGGTTGTTCCCCTTATTACAGAAGCACTTAGTCTCGGGTTTGGGTTTTACCTTGGGTTTCTTCACTAGACCAGCAGCTGATTTGCCGTTTCATGAAGTATCCCTTCTTTCCCTTGCCCTTCTTGAAACTAGTGGTTTCACCAACCATCAACAATTGATGCTCCTTCTTGATTTCTACTTTCGCGGTGTCAAACATCGCGAATACCTCAAGGATCATCATATTTATCCCTGATATGTTATAGTTCATCACGAAGCTCTAACAGCTTGGTGGCAATGACTTTGGAGAACCATCACTGTCTTATCTGGAAGATCAACTCCCACTCGATTCAAATGATTGTTGTACTCAGACAATCT
>NW_025262770.1:0-1613 GCF_018294505.1 Triticum aestivum
ACGTCAGCGAACTCCTGCAAAATGTTAGTGACAGCAGGAGGCAAAGAGGAAGGCACGTCCTCGAATGAAAATAATGCCTCTTTGCACACAAAAGCATAGCATACAGATTTGCTGAAATCTAGCTCATCAATATCAGATTTGGTGGCAAATAAACATGCACTTTTCAATTTAATTTCAGAAGCAACACTAGATGGTTTATTATTAGGCTTCATTTGTTGCTCAAATTCTTTTGCCACAATCTGATTTTCACTCTTATTCTTCTCCTGTTGTGCTTTATTAGCTCTATTAATATCATCTTTCAAAATGGAATCAGGAGTCATAGGAAGCAAAGTAATATTTTTATCCTTATGAACAAGAGTATAGTGATTGTTTCTACCATGGTGTACAGAATTTTTATCAAATTGCCATGGTCTACCAAGTAATAAGGAACATGCTTGCATAGGTACCACATCACAATCAACATAATCAGCATATGTAGTGATAGAGGCGAGGGTGTCCCGATCTTTTGATGAGATGATAACTATCGGTTTGGTGGAGACGACTTTGACGATCCGACTACAAACGTGCACGACGTTGCGCCTTAGCAATCGCTAAACCAATCTCCTGAGGTTATTGACCACGCCGGAGCACGATCAACCTGACCACGAAGGTCTATTCCTGCAAGCAATCGAAGAACGAGCAAGAATATGATAAAAGCAATCTGAATATTGCGAATATATATGAAGTATTGATAAAGGTGGGGATCCGTAAGCGGTCTTGGTCTGGTCGTTTGACACAAACGATGTACACGAAGTTGCAATGGCTAACTTTTAACTAAACAAATCCCAAGGAAAAGCTACTAGATGGATCTACTTATATAGGAGCAAGGGGTGGCGGCCAAGGAGGTGGGAGGACGTCCCAAGGCAGCCTAAAACTAAATCTAGGTCGTACAAGGCCAATGGGCCCAAGTGGAGGTGATGTAACACCTTTGGACTTGTAGTTTGACTCGGATTCTGCTGCAGCATCAGATTATTTCGTCCACAACTCAACGCTCCGGACGAATTTGAAGGTGATTCCAATTGGGTTGGAAAGTGCACGAAATCTAGTTTCCAACAAAAAAAGAATCACCCAATTTGGAGTCCGTATGAAAAACTTGTGTGTGTTTTGAGTCAGGTGTGTCTGTGCAGTCCGAATCTGAATCCAAAACGTGAGAGACTTGGACTCTATCTTCTCTTGGGCCAAAAGTGACGTGAGAGAACTTTTTGGACAGCAAATAAACATCTCTTTCTTCCTTATCTTCATATGTGGATTGTACAAATGTCCCATACACCTGCAATTAGACAAAACACAAAAGTGTGTGAAGTATTTTTGTTCTGGATAACATAAATAGATTATTGAATAGTTTGCACTAGAAATCACCTGACAAATATGCATATATGCAATATTTTTGGTCATATCCAAGGTAGTCATGTCCTCATCATCCTCCCCTTCTTGAAAATAAAGCCGTCCTCGGCGTTGCTTAATCTGAAATGTGGCTAACAAAAAAGACAAGGTGTACATGTTGTATATGTATATGTCATCCATTTTTACTTCCCTTGATTTTTGCATATATGACACATGAATAGATGAGTAAC
>NW_025262771.1:0-1613 GCF_018294505.1 Triticum aestivum
GGTACTCCTCGGGAACAGATCCTGTCGCAAAGGACATCGATATACAAGCATCACCAAACAATGTGCAACAATATGATGCATGCATGAAACATGGCAATATGAGTGTGTTGGGCTAATGCAACTAAAGCCAGGAGGGTTTGAACAAATTTGAATCAAAGATTCAAATTCCAAATTCAAGTATGGCCTTTTAAAGTGCCTTTTCTTGTTCTGCTTAAAACATCAAGTTAACTTGTTTGATCATGCATGAGAATAGTACAGATGGATAGATTGGATTTTTCTGATCATTTTTCATATATAATTTGTCCAATTTGGAGTTACAGAATAAAAGTTATGAATTTTTGAAGTTTAATTAATATTCTGGAATTTCCTGATTTAATTTAAATCCAGAAATTCAATTACTGCGTCAGCCTGACGTCACAGTGACGTCAGCAGGTCAACAGGGCTGGCTCGGGTCAAACCTGACGTGTGGGGTCCACACGTCAGTGACACAGGGGCTAATCCCGCGTTGACCCGGGCTGGTTAGCTTTGACTAAGCCCTGGGGCCCACTTGTCAGCGTCAGTAGGTGGGGGGTTAGTGACTAATTAACTAAGCCACGTCAGCCCGCCGGAGTTCTGGCCGGCGGCGACCATTAGCGCGGCGGCGAGAGTGGTTTTGGTCGTTTCGGCCACCAAATGGACCGCGGAGGCCACCGGAGTGGAGCTGAGGACAACCCGCAGCTCTTGGCGGAGCCCGTTGGGGTCGGGGTGGCCGGAGTCGACGGCGGCGAGCTCGGCTGCGGCCGCCGGGGTTCGGTCGTGCACGGGAACGGTGCTGGAGCTCGAAGTCGAGCAAAACGAGGCGCTAGGGATGCTCTACGGGGTTCTGTGAACTCGTTGGACTCGCCGGGGTGACCAAATGGTCACCGGAGCTGCGTCGACGGCGAGCTCGGCGACGGCGGAGGTTCGGCCGTGGTGGGGAGGAAGCTACGGTGAGGGAACGAGGGGGAGAAGAGGGGGAAACGGTGGCGTAGCTCACCGCGGTTGCAGTGGGCGTCGAAGCGGGCTCGGGGACGCGCTGGAGACGGCGAATTCGACGGCGACGGTGGTCGGAGCCCGAAGAGGGGAACGGCGACGTGGCGGCGATGCAGGGCTTCCGGGGACCCGTGGAGCGGTGGGGAGGAAGAGGGAGTCGAGGCGGAGCTCCTGAGCTAGTCGGGGGAGCGAGGGGTGGTCGGAGACGGTGGCTATGGCGAACGGCGGCGACGGTGGTGTTCGGTCGGGCGGGAGAGAGAGCGAGGGAGAGCCGGGGAGAGTGAATGGGGTGTCGGCGAGGTCGGGGCGACGACCAGAAGACGATCCACGCGGCGCAACGGCGACCAGGGCGATGCAGAGAGGCTGGGTGGTGCGTGGCGAGCTCGGGCGCGCCATGCTCACCTCCCTGCCTGCTCTGGCAAGGGGAAGCAGCTGGCTGGCACGGGCCAGCACAGTGCTGGGCCGGCTGGGCTGGGCAGGTAGGTCCAGGTAAGTCTACTCCTTTTATTTATTTTTCTGTTTTCTGTTTTTATTTAATATATCTGCAACTTTGTTGAATTAAATAAAATACCTAGGCAACTCCAAAAATCACCAAACTACTC
>NW_025262772.1:0-1613 GCF_018294505.1 Triticum aestivum
CCCCAGTTGAGCCCTTGGTTGACCCATGACATCAGCCGTTGTGGAGGGCCCGAGCGAAAGATGGGCGGCGGCTTCTGCCTGCTGCCCCTGGGAGCGGTAATATAGAACCACTCCTGTTGCCACAAGCCAAACTCCTCCTGGAAAGAGCCCTCGGGCCATGGAGCATCGGCCCTCTTGCTTACAACCGCCCCGCTGCACTCTGCTTGACGCCCCTCGATCATCTTCGGCTCCACGTTGAAGGTTTTGAGCCACAAACCGAAGTGAGGGGTAGTGCGGAGGAAGGCTTCACAGACGACAATGAATGATGAGATGTGGAGGATGGACTCCGGAGCCAAGTCGTGGAATTCCAACCCATAGTAAAACATGAGCCCTCTCACAAAAGGATCCATCGGGAAGCCTAAACCCCGATGGAGGTGGGACACAAACACGACGCTCTCGCCGGGCTCGGGATTAGGAATGACTTTCCCATTGGCGGGCAACCTATGTGAAATCTCATAGGTCAGGTACCTGGCTTCTCTTAGCTTTTGCACGTCCTCCTTCGTGACGGAGGAGGGCATCCACCGGCCCTGTAGGTCAGGGCCGGACATTGTTGAAGGTCCGAGGCACTCAAATCTGGGGCTCTGGGTGTTGGAACTCGGGGCGAGGGGCAGATTCGATTGAGGATTGAAGAAAGGAAATGAGCCTTGGTCTCATTATAAAGAGGGAGAATACCAAGAGCCGTCCCTGTGACCGTTTGGGACTTGCCTTCGATAGAGGAGGCGTGGCAACGGGCACAGTTGGGTGAATCCCGGAATAAGGGGAAAACGATCTCTGCTTCGACAAGACGTGCCAAGGAAACTGCTTCGCTAAACGCGCTGAGGTGGTATAATAAAAACGATTCAAGTAAAGGCTTGGTAGTGGTGTGACATCACGCCACAAAATACGTCAGCAGATTGAACTTATGTGCATATTATTCTCTCTACGGTGGTATGTGGAATTTATTTTACAGAGCCGGACACTATCTTGGTGTTCACAATCTTCTATGAATTATTTGGAGGAAGAACCCGCCTTGCAATGCCGAAGACAATATGCGCGCCGGACTCGTCGTCATTGAAGCCTGGTTCAGGGGCTACTGAGGGAGTCCTGGATTAGGGGGTGTCCGGATAGCCGGACTATCATCATCGGCCGGACTCCAAGACTATGAAGATACAAGATTGAAGACATCGTCCCGTGTCCGGATGGGACTTTCCTTGGCATGGAAGGCAAGCTTGGCAATACGGATATGTAGATCTCCTACCATTGTAACCGACTCTATGTAACCCTAGCCCTCTCTGGTGTCTATATAAACTGGAGGGTTTTAGTCCGTAGGACGAACAACCATTACAACAATCATACCATAGGCTAGCTTCTAGGGTTTAGCTTCCTTAATCTCATGGTAGATCCACTCTTGTACTACCCTCGAGCCCGGCGAGTATGTCGTGTTTGTGTCCCACCTCCGTCGGGGTTTAGGCTTCCCGATGGATCATTTTGTGAGAGGGCTCATGTTTTACTATGGGTTGGAATTCCACGACTTGGCTCCGGAGTCCATCCTCCATATTTCTTCATTCATCTTCATCTGCGAAGCCTTCCTCCGC
>NW_025262773.1:0-1613 GCF_018294505.1 Triticum aestivum
TTACTGCAGCAAATTTTACATTTTGCATTACTTACTAGTGTAGGAGAAAACTTACTTAACCTTCTAAACAAACCAAAACTGGTGTAGGAGAAAACTTATATGACTTTGTAAACTGAACCACAACTGTGGAAGGAACTTGGGATCACAAGTGGTAGAAAAAGATGCATTCACATATTTGAACCAAACTATTTATTTCACTACTTGAGGTTTCTTGATACTAAAACTATCATTGGTTTAGCAAATCATCAATTGACTTGCAAGCAGGTGGATGAACTGTGAAGAAATAGCTTATGTTGGGGAATAGGAAAGTCCAGGAGCACATCCCGACGTCTCATCGTTGTACCTGCACTCCTGCAGAGACCCTTCGAGACTCCTTGATCTGTGTTTGACCTGCTCCCCACGTCTGCCTGGCTAAGGTCCACTGACTATTATCGTTTCATTCTTGCGTTTGTTTTTAGTTGTCATTTTTTCCTATTGAAGATTCATGGTGCTTGTTGCCACAAATGTGAATGCAAAATCATGTTCTTGTAATAAATTAATTATATTACCTTTTTTCCTACTCAATAGAGCTAAAACTATCTTTTAATGCTTAGTTGTATTTAAGAAAGAAATAGTTCTCTGGCGTCTTCTTGGAGTGACGATAAGCTATAGTCTGAATATTAGTACGAGTATTCATTACCTTTCAGTTATCTCACTCGCAGTTTCTTAAATGGAACATTTGTTCTCATCGCATCATGATATATAGGTAAAAATAGATAGAAGTATTAATTTATCTGACCAGGTGGATGTGATGTAGCGAGAGGCTACAGGTGCTCATTGATGGGCTATCATCCATGCATTCCTGCAGCGGCCAGAGCAGAGGAAGTTTTACAACATCGGGTCGGAATTATGTACGTTGTGAGAGGACAAGTGTTGTAAATTAGGGCAGCAGATGGTGCTTGGTGCATGGTCATGTGTCAGTTTCATGTTCTTCATTGTTCAGGAATATACATCAGCCATGGCATGCAAACCAGAAGCTTCAACTATCCATCGTAGCGGCCACTGTCAAGTGTTGAATTCTGAAAAGAGCACTTGCCACTAGTAGAAAAAGGACCTAATATGTGAAACATTAGTACCGGTTGGCATATGAGCCGGCACTAATGCTCCCATTAGTGCCGGTCCAAATGACTTGGCGGGAGGTAACCTTTAATACCGGTTCTTTGGGAATCTTTAGTACCGGTTTGTGCCACGAACCGATACTAAATAGGTTGTGGCAGGCGCTATTTTTAGTCCCACCTCGCTCCCCTAACAAGAATTTGACCACCTTAAGTATGTTACTTCTCAAACCATCCCAAGCATTTGGTCTTCATTGAACTCTATGTGTAGGATCCGTGGCTGCAATAGGAGTCTTCGCCGGTTCTTAAATCGGTGGTAGATTCCTATTGACGATTTAGATTCTATACAAAAAGATCGTTGATGATCAATGTATTTTTTATATGTACTTTAGTGTAGCAGTAGCGCGCGTTTTGGCTGAAAGGCGGTACTGATCAATGTATTTTTTTGCGTTCAGATGCACAATTTAAAGAAGAAGAAGAAGAAGAAGAAGAGGAGGAGGAGGAGGAGGAGGAGGAGGA
>NW_025262774.1:0-1613 GCF_018294505.1 Triticum aestivum
ATCCCAAAACGGTGAGTAATAGTCCACGAAATGGGTCACAATTCGCCAAAACTGTGAGGGTTGACGACGGGCACGTAAACGCACCCCAGGGATCGTCAATCATGGAAATCGCTCTGGGACCCCAAAACGGTGAGTAACAGTGCACAAAACGTACCAGAATGGGACAAAATTGTGAGTGTTGATGACGGACACGTAAACGCACCCCGGTGTTCGTCAATCGTGGAAATCACTTCGAGACCCCAAAACTGAGTAATAGTCAGAGAAACGGGCCAGAATCGGCCCAATCTGCGAGTCTTGACGACCAGCACGTAAGCACATCTTGGGGTTCAACAAGCATGGAAATCACTTTGGGACTGCAAAACGGTGAGTAATAGTCCATGAAAGAGCCCTGAATCGGTAAAACCTAGGGTTATTGATCAACGATACATAAACGCACCCCGGGGTTCTTCAATCATGGAAATCGCTCAGGGACCCGAAATCAGTGAGTAATAGTCCATGAAACGGGCCAAAATCGGCCAAAACTGCAAATGTTGATGACCGACACATAAACACACCGGTGTTCGTTGGTCGTGGAAATGACTACGTTACCCCAAAACTGAGTAATAGTCCAAGAAACGGGCCAGAATCAGCCGAAACTGCGATTGTTGATGACCGATACGTAAGCGCACCTTGGGGTTCGACATCCATGCAAATTGCTTTGGGACCCCAAAAATGTGAGTAATAGTCCATGAAACGGGCCAGAATCGACAAAAACCACGAGTGTTGATGACCGACAGTTAAACGCACCACGGGGTTTGTTAATCGTGGAAATCACTCCGGGACCCCAAAACAATCCGTAATAGTCCACGAAACAGGCCAGAATTGGCCAATACTATGAGAGTTGATGACCGAAACGTAAGCGCACCTTGGGATTCAACAACTATGGAAATCGCTTCGTGACCGCAAAACAGTGAGTAATAGTCCATGAAACGGGCCAGAATCGTCAAAAACCGCGAGTGTTGATGTCTGACACGTAAACGCACCCCGGGATTCGTTAATCATGGAAATCACTCTGGGACCCCAAAAAAGTGAGTAATAGTCCACAAAACGGGCCAGAATCGGCCAAAACTGTGACTGTTGATGACCGACATGTAAGCACACCTTGGGGTTCAATAACTATGGAAATGGCTTTGGTATCCCAAAACGGTGAGTAATAGTCCACGAAATGGGTCACAATTCGCCAAAACTGTGAGGGTTGACGACGGGCACGTAAACGCACCCCAGGGATCGTCAATCATGGAAATCGCTCTGGGACCCCAAAACGGTGAGTAACAGTGCACAAAACGTACCAGAATGGGACAAAATTGTGAGTGTTGATGACGGACACGTAAACGCACCCCGGTGTTCGTCAATCGTGGAAATCACTTCGAGACCCCAAAACTGAGTAATAGTCAGAGAAACGGGCCAGAATCGGCCCAATCTGCGAGTCTTGACGACCAGCACGTAAGCACATCTTGGGGTTCAACAAGCATGGAAATCACTTTGGGACTGCAAAACGGTGAGTAATAGTCCATGAAAGAGCCCTGAATCGGTAAAACCTAGGGTTATTGATCAACGATACATAAACGCACCCC
>NW_025262775.1:0-1613 GCF_018294505.1 Triticum aestivum
GAGCCCTCCCCGAGCCCGTACACACACACACAAGCATGTTTAATTAATTTAGATAATTAGTCTTTAATTAGTTTAGATTATTTAGATTATTATTTTGTATGTTTAATTAGTTTAGATAATTAGTGTTTAATTAGTACACACACACACGTATTTTGTATTTTTAATTAGTTTAGATTATTTAGATTATTATTTTTTCACTATTATATATGTATGAATGCATGTTAATTAGATGGATATAATTAGTGTTTAATCAGTTAGAAATTAGTGTTATATAGAAATGTTAGAAATTAGTGTTATATAGAAATGTTAGAAATGTTAGAAATTTTAGTGTTATTTAGATTATTTAGATTAGCATAATTAGTGTTATATAGAAATGTTAGAAATTTTAGTTATCAAAATCTAATCATTAAAAAATTGTTACTTTTTGTGGGCATATAGCTAGTATTTGTTCTCGACGATGTCCGGCCCGCATCCTCGCTGTCGACCCGTCCGCGACGATGTCCAGCTGACCCATGTCCGGGACTGGGCTCCGCCGGGCTGGCACTGGGAGGTGCTGCCTGGAGGGGCGCGCCGCTTGATGAGGAACCCGGCCCCGGGTCCCGTCGTCGACCCTGATCTCGTTTGGTGGCGTTCGCGTGGGCCAGTTTCGGTGCGGAGGGACCCGGCCCCACCAGAGGTGGTACGTCGCCGTGTCAGGGAGGAGGACGAGCACGTCCATCGCTACATGGTTGCGTTAGAGGGCGGCAGGTTCTCCAATACCTGGCAGTATCTTCGGGGATCTCACTTCAGCTATGATCCTGTGAGGGTTCCTTCTCTTTGGGTGTCCACCGCCCGCGCCGCAGGAACCGCGAGTGTCCTAGATTCTTCTGTAGTATTCGATCTTTAATTAGCTAGCCAGTGATGTACTATTCAATATTATATATTATTCGAGACGATGTATTCGAGATTATATCTATTATTCTAGACGAAGTATTCAAGATTATATCTATTATTCGAGACGATGTAATTTGAATACTAAATTGTTTTATATTTCTTTTGAATTAGTTAAATAAAAGCTATGGCAGACAATACCGACAGAGAGGGAGAACAGACCATGTTCGATATGATACGCGGGCCAAATGATGATCAGAATGAAAAAGATTATGACGGCTCCGAATTTCTAAACAACACCGGAGAGGGTGATATGATATTCGATCACGACGACCGAATTGATGAAGTCATGAACTACGATTATGACGATGACGAAGAACATGTTGATCCTGAAACAACAAAGACCGGCGAGGTATATATATTTATATAAGCAGGTATCTGGTGATCATCACATGTTTTAAATGACTTGAAGATATATTAACGAATCGATCTTTGTTCTTTCAGCCATCCGGATCGAGCAAATCTTCAGGCAAAAGGACGAAACGAGGCCCGAACAAAAAGTTGAAGGAGGGCGTAAAGTACAATATCGAGGCAGTCAGACCTAATGGCGAACCATTAGCGCCTAAGAAGATTGCGGACAAGTTCATTCGTCAGTGCGGAGTTCTTGTGAAGGACCAACTCCCGATCTCCCTTCAAGAATGGAGAGAGCCAGCAAAAGACAAAAGACAAAAAGGCAAAGAGGA
>NW_025262776.1:0-1613 GCF_018294505.1 Triticum aestivum
TCCTTAGGGTATCCTATGAATACGCATTTTTCCGACTTGGGTTCGAGCTTTTCAGGTTGAAGTTTCTTGACATAAGCTTCGCATCCCCAAACTTTTAGAAACGACAGCTTAGGTTTCTTTCCAAACCATAATTCATACGGTGTCGTCTCAACGGATTTAGACGGTGCCCTATTTAAAGTGAATGTAGCTGTCTCTAGAGCGTATCCCCAAAATGATAGCGGTAAATCGGTAAGAGACATCATAGACCGCACCATATCCAATAGGGTGCGATTACGATGTTCGGACACACCGTTTCGCTGAGGTGTTCCAGGCGGCGTGAGTTGTGAAACGATTCCACATTTCCTTAAGTGTGTACCAAATTCGTGACTTAAGTATTCTCCTCCACGATCTGATCGTAAGAATTTTATCTTTCGGTCACGTTGATTCTCTACCTCGTTCTGAAATTCCTTGAACTTTTCAAAGGTCTCAGACTTGTGTTTCATTAAGTAGACATACCCATATCTACTCAAGTCATCAGTGAGAGTGAGAACATAACGATATCCTCCGCGAGCCTCAACGCTCATTGGACCGCACACATCGGTATGTATGATTTCCAACAAGTTGGTTGCTCGCTCCATTGTTCCGGAGAACGGAGTCTTGGTCATTTTGCCCAAAAGGCATGGTTCGCACGTGTCAAACGATTCATAATCAAGAGACTCTAAAAGTCCATCGGCATGGAGCTTCTGCATGCGCTTGACACCAATGTGACCAAGGCGGCAGTGCCACAAGTATGTGGGACTATCGTTATCAACTTTAAATCTTTTGGCATCTACACTATGAACATGTGTAATATTACGTTCGAGATTCATTAAGAATAAACCATTGACCATCGGAGCATGACCATAAAACATATCTCTCATATAAATCGAACAACCATTATTCTCAGACTTAAATGAGTAGCCATCTCGTATTAAACGAGATCCAGATACAATGTTCATGCTCAAACTTGGCACTAAATAACAATTATTGAGGTTCAAAACTAATCCCGTAGGTAAATGTAGAGGCAGCGTGCCGACGGCGATCACATCGACTCTGGAACCATTCCCGACGCGCATCGTCACCTCGTCCTTCGCCAGTCTCCATTTATTCCGCAGCTCCTGTTGTGAGTTACAAATATGAGCAACGGCACCGGTATCAAATACCCAGGAGTTACTACGAGTACTGGTAAGGTACACATCAATCACATGTATATCAAATATACCTTTGGTGTTGCCGGCCTTCTTATCCGCTAAGTATTTGGGGCAGTTCCGCTTCCAGTGACCCTTCCCCTTGCAATAAAAGCACTCAGTCTCAGGCTTGGGTCCATTCTTTGACTTCTTCCCAGTAACTGGCTTACCAGGCGCGGCAACATCTTTGCCGTCCTTCTTGAAGTTCTTCTTACCCTTGCCCTTCTTGAACTTAGTGGTCTTATTGACCATCAACACTTGATGTTCTTTCTTGATTTCAGCCTCTGCTGACTTCAGCATCGAGAACACTTCAGGAATGGTCTTTTCCATTCCCTGCATGTTGTAGTTCATCACAAAGCTCTTGTAGCTTGGTGGGAGCGACTGGAGGATTCTGTCAATGACCGCCTC
>NW_025262777.1:0-1613 GCF_018294505.1 Triticum aestivum
CACGGAAATTACCGGAGAATAAAAACGAATCCTACAATATTCTTTTTACATGCACATGCATGCATTAGAGGGGGGAAATTGATACCATCCTAGATTCTCCTATATTTCAAAACTTCAAAATGTTTTATAGCTCAAACCGTCAGTCCGATCAAAAAATCATTTTCACATAAAAATTCCTCCGTGGCGAGATCTTTAAAATTAGATCTCATGTTGATATGTTCTGAAAATTATTTTTGTGTGCAAATAGTTACCAGGCTGGGCTAATTAAGTTATCAGCTCTGGTGTGTATATTATCATGCTATATACATATGTGTTACTGTGGTATATTTCCAACAACTTATTTTTCAGTACAAACATAGCGCGACATTTGTGCATGAGTTATCACGCGTGCGGTCAGTACATATTTAAAACTTCCTCCCCTGGTGATCCAAGTTATCACGGTATTTATAGGTGAGTTATCAAGTTTACTGTGTCTATATTACCGTGCTATTTACACTGAACATATCAGGTGGGGAGGTATATTTTCAAACAACTTCCTCCCCTCCCCCATACCGGATCAAAGTTTTACCACGGTGTTTGTGCATTTAGTTATCATGTATATGGTGCGTATAGTACCATACTACTTACACGAAAGTTATCTTCGAAGTTACGGTGGTATTTGTGCATGAGTTATCAGCTCTGTTGTGCATATGCTACCATGCTATTTATATAGAATTTATCATGGGTTTTTTTTGAACAATTTTTTTTTGCCCCGGTCAAAAGTTACCATAGAGTTTGTGTGTAAGTCAGGTATACAATTCGTATATTTCCATGCCGTTTACACAGAAGTTAGGGGGGGCATGTTTTCAATAACTTTTTACCTCGGGTTAAAAAGGTACCACGATGTTTGTACCTGAGTTATCAGGGCTACGGTGCATATATTAACATCCTAAGTTACTAGGGGTATGGTTTCAACAACTATTTTTTTCCCTGTTCAAAGTTACCATGGTGTTTCTACATAAGTTATCATGTCTATGGTGTCTATATTATCATCTATTTACACAAAAAATGGTCGTGTATGTTTCCAATTTTAAAAATTCCTAGGGTCAAAGTTATCTTGGGTGTTTGTACCTAAGTTATCAAAGCTACAATGCTTAAATGATCATGCTATTTACAAAAGAATTTACCGGGGGTATATTTTCAACACCAAAAAATCAACTTGTTAATGTTACCGTGATATTTGTATGTAAGTTATCAGGTGTGGATGTGTATATTATCATGCTATTTACATATAGGTTATCGGGTGTATGTTTTCAACAATTTTTCCACCTGGTCGAAGTTACCTCGAGTATGTACCTAAGTTATCAGGTCTACGGTGCTTAAATGATCATGCTATATACATAAGAAGTTACCGGGGGTATGTTTTCAATACAACAAAAATCACCTTGTTGAGGTTAGCATGGTATTTGTATGTAAGTTATCAGGTCTGGAGGTGTATATTATCATGTTATTTACACAAAAGTTATCGGGTGTATTTTTTCAACAACTTTTCACTTGATCAAAGTTGTTGTGGTTTTGTTTCCTAAGTTATCAGGTTGCATAAAATGATCATGCGATTTAAAAAGAAGTTACCG
>NW_025262778.1:0-1613 GCF_018294505.1 Triticum aestivum
AACTAAACCAGCAACACCGCCCGAATGTGCCGACAAATCCCGATAGGAGCTGCACATATCTCTTTCTCAGGGCACACTCAGATAGGTCAAGCTACGAGTAAAACCAACCCTCAAGTTTCCCCGAGGTGGCCCCGCAGGCTGCCCAGTTCGGACCAACACTCAGAGGAGCACTGGCCCGGGGGGGGGGGGGTAAAATAATGATGACCCTCAGGAGCACGACTCCCAAGGGAAAAGAAAAGGCTAGGTGGCAAATGGTAAAACCAATGTTGGGCATTGCTGGAAGAGCTTTACTTAAGGCGAACTGTCAAGGGGTTCCCATAATAGCCCAACCGCGTAAGGGACGCAAAATCCGGGAACATAACACCGATATGACGGAAACTAGGGCGGCAAGAGTGGAACAAAACACTAGGCATAAGGCCGAGCCTTCCACCCTTTACCAAGTATATAGATGCATTAATTAAATAAGATATATTGTGATATCCCAACAAGTAAATAAATGTTCCAACAAGGAACAACATCTCCATGTTCCAACAAGGAACAAACTTCAATCTTCACCTGCAACTAACAACGCTATAAGAGGGGCTGAGCAAAGCGGTAACATAGCCAATCAACGGTTTGCTAGGATATGGTGGGTTAGAGGTTGAACATGGCAATTTGGGTGGCTGACAAGCAAGTGGTAGGCATCGTAGCATTGGCATAGCAAGAGCGAGCAAACTAGCATAGCAAAGATAGTAGTGATTTCGAGGGTATGATCATCTTGCCTGAAATCCCGCAAGGAAGAAGAACGAGTCCATGAAGAAGACAATCGGACGTAGACGAATGGATCCTCACAACTTCGACGTATCGGAACCAACCCGAAAAAGCAAACACCGGAAAAGAAGCACACAACATAGTAAACAAACATCACATAAACATGGCATGATGCGCAATCAAGTATGATGCATGTCCGGTTTAATGAAGCATGGCATGGCAAAGTGCACAAGCAGTTCTACAAATTAAGTGGAGATCAATATGCAACGAGTTGCATATTGACGAAACACCACGACAATTATTTAGTTCTCTCTCGGTTATGTACTCAACAATATTAAATGTTGGTTAATATGGCAAGAGGGTGAAGCAAAGTAAAACTACCTATCTAGTCAAGTTTAAATGAGGCCGGAAGCAACGAACAACAATTCCGGAAACTCCCCATATGCATATTTTAGATTTGGTACCGTTCTGCCCTAAACACAATTTTAGGGTTGTTAAACATGCAAAGTAAGGCCACCATGTTAAACTAGGCAAAATTCTACCCCATTTACATATAAATATTATTAAAAACGGAGTTACGGTTATTTAGTTATGAATAAAATCATTTTAGCATGGCATAGGAGCAAATTTAATCAAACAACATTTTTAACATTTTTAAACATGGATGAAAGTGGCAAAATATTAATCTACACAAAATTCTAAGCAGTTTGCATGTTTAAAACATTTTAATCCGATGCACGGTTTGTGAGTTATTAAATGCATGATGCTAAGGGGTTTTTCTGTAAAACTGTTAACCACTGGATAAAGCTAAAATCGCAGGTCAGGAAAAAAATACACACGGGCTGAATCGGCTTGGCCCAACA
>NW_025262779.1:0-1613 GCF_018294505.1 Triticum aestivum
TCTCTCCTCAGGATATTGTAAACATGTAAATCATTGTTCAGTTTCTAACTCCCAAGTAAGATATATATCAGGAACATATCTACCCTCAAATGGTGGAATATTCAATTTCAGTTTAGGAATATGGACATCATCTCGTACCTGAGGTGGTGGTGCAGGCCTACCATTACGAATATATACCTGAGGTCGACCTGCTGGTGGTGGTACAGGTGGCTGCATGTAGTGCTGATTTTGATCAACCTCATCCTCATAATCTCCCACATAATCATCCTCCTCCGCATCAGCAGCAGGAGCCACAGAAGTATCAACAGCAGCACCAACAGTTTGGCCAAACACAAGAGGAACACGGCTTGCTCGGCGGAGGTCTGTTTCGCGACGTGGAGGTAGTCGTTGTTGTTGTTGTTGGAGAGGTGCGTTAGGTGAAGCGGGTGGTGGTGGTGGAAGACGCGTGAGCAATTCATTAAACTTGTTATCGAGCTTTGTTTCGAACGTCTTCTCAAGGCCAGTGATCTTCTCCATGGCCTCTTCAAAATTGTTCAGCAAATCTTGCACCTGTTCAGTCATCATTTGCTGAAACTTATCATGAAGCTCCTTGTTCGATGAATTCTCCCAGTCAATCTCGTCGGCTTGTGATCCTGGCATGGTTAGCAGCAATAGAAACACACAAGAATATGATCCTACAGACTACGAACAATGATAGAGGCAAAGGTGTCCCGTCTTTCGATGAGATGATGGATATCGCTTTGGTGGAAGTCGACTTTGATGATCCGACTACGAACGTGCGAGGACGTCGCGCCTTAGCAATTGCTAAACCAACTCCGAGAGGTTATTGACCACGCCGGAGCACGATCAACCTGACCACGAGGGTCTGTTTCCTTCGAGCAAACGAAGAACAAGCAAGAAACTAAGATTGCAATCTGGATATTGCGAATATAAGATGAAAGCTTTATTGATCAAGGTGGGGTTCTGTGACGCCTTTGTCTGGTCGTTGAACACAAACGAAGTACGCGAAGTTGCAGCTATGGCGAACTTTTAATCTAAACAAAACCCAAAGTCTAAACGATGCTCTAAGGGGTGTATATATGGAGGAAGAGGGGGGAATTTCGTGGCCCTTGGTGGAGGGGTCCGAAATCAACCCTATCTCTTGTTTCCCCACACATACGGACTCTAAAAATAGCCTATACTTATGTATTTCGAAATTATATGGGCCTGGCCCAATAATAAGGTGACGCAGCACCTAAAATAGCCCCGGGACGAAATTTATGAAGTGGCATCTTGTATATTTCGTCCAAGGCTTCATGCACCCATTATGGTGGCTTCAAAGTCCTGAAATCATCACTTGTAACTCCGTTCTTGTTTCCCTTGCGCATGCCATCATCTCCATGCTTGTTCTTGCTCCAATGTTCATCCTTCTCCAAGCTAGGCCCTTCATTTGTAAGCAAAACAAATGTATCCAATTTAGGCAGCATCATATTCTCATGAACATTAGAATCATTACCAAGAAACGAAAGTACCTGGTAATTTAGTTGGCGTGCACGAGCTCTAGTAATTGGTCCAGTATGTATAGCAGCAGGGGCTGTGGGTGTAACAATTGTATTGATGTCCTCATCAAACAA
>NW_025262780.1:0-1613 GCF_018294505.1 Triticum aestivum
GGTACCAGCACGGGAGCAGAAGTCAGGCGTCTTTTCAGTTCCTGAAAGCTGTGCTCACATTGTGGAGTCCATTCGAACTTCTTATCTTTCTTGAGGAGTTCGGTTAGAGGTTTAGCAACCTTGGAGAAGTTCTCGACAAAGCGACGGCAATAGCTCGCTAAGCCTAGAAAACTCCGAACTTGCTTGACCGATTCAGGTGGAGTCCAATCAAGGACGGCTTGAACTCGCTCAGGGTTAACAGCAATACCTTTACCAGATATTACATGACCCAGATAGGTCACTTCTGATAACCAGAATTCACATTTTGAAAATTTGGCATAAAGGCGATGCTCACGAAGTTTCTTCAACACTAGCCTTAAATGTTCGGCATGTTCTTCCTCATTCTTGGAGTAGATGAGTATGTCATCGAGATAAACCACGACGAATTTATCCAAATACTCCATGAAGATTGAGTTCATTAACCGAGAAAAGGTGGCTGGAGCGTTGGTTAAACCGCAGGACATGACGGTGTACTCGTATTGGCCATAACGAGTAACAAAGGCCGTTTTAGGAATGTCCCCGTTTCTGATTTTGATTTGATGGTAGCCCAACCTCAAATCCATCTTAGAGAAGACTGAAGATCCAGCGAGCTGATCATACAGGTCGTTGATCCTGGGAAGTGGATATTTGTTCTTGATCGTGACCAAATTGATAGGTCGGTAATCTACAACCATCCGGTCCGTACCATCTTTCTTCTTGACGAATAGGACGGGGCAAGCCCACGGAGATGAGCTAGGTCGGATGAAACCCTTTTTCAAGGATTCATCGAGTTGTTTCTTAAGCTCGGCTAGTTCTAAAGGTGCCATTTTGTAAGGTCTTCTAGCAATCGGAACGGTTCCGGGGATGAGGTCTATTACGAACTCAACATCCCTGTCAGGTGGAACACCTGGCAATTCCTCTGGAAAGACATCCGGGAAGTCACGGACTACCGGAACGTCCTCAAGGTCTGGCAAAGGGCTGGCGTTAAGAGAATATAATTGTCGCTTGGCTATTCGGGTCAAGACATGGACTATCTTCCCCGAAGGATGGGTGAGTTGAACAGTCCTAGAGAAGCAATCAATTTGGGCATGATGAGCTGACATCCAGTCCATACCCAGAATGATATTAATATCTGAAGATTTAAGGGCTATCAAAGACGCAAGGAAAACAAGTCTGTCGACTTGGATCTCATTTCCATAACTTACCCTAGAGGTCTGCCATCTAGACCCAGGGGTGGAGATTTCCATAGTGGATGGCAAGTCACAGAATGCAACGTTATGCAAACGAGCATAATTTTCAGATATAAAAGAATGAGAGGCTCCTGTATCGAAAAGAACAGATGCCGGGTGGCAATTAACAAGAAGCGTACCGAGAACGACGTTGGGGTCCTCTTGAGCTTCTTCGGCAGAGACACAGTTGACATGGCCACGTGAAGCGGTGACCGGTTTGGCATGGAACACCTTCCCTGTCGGCTTGCCACGGCCAACAGCTTTAGCAGATTGGTTGGGGTTGGTCTGGGGACACTCACGCATATAATGACCAGATTCCCCACACTTGAAACAAGTCACGGAACTGGTACGTGGAGGAGCATTATT
>NW_025262781.1:0-1613 GCF_018294505.1 Triticum aestivum
GACACCTTCTCGGGGTTAACAGCGATGCCTTTGGCAGAGATGATGTGACCAAGGAAAAGAACTTCATCAAGCCAAAACTCACATTTAGAGAACTTCGCATAGAATTGATACTCTCTGAGCTTGTCGAGCACCAATCGCAAATGTTTGGCATGATCTTGCTTATTCTTGGAGAAGACCAATATATCATCGAGATACACCAGAACGAATTCATTGGTATAGGGGTTGAAGATGAAATTCATCATCCGAGAGAACACCGGAGGAGCATTGACAAGGCCGAAAGACACGACAGTATATTCATAAGAACCAAAGCTTGTTCTGAATGCTGTCTTGGGAATATCTTCTTCACGAATGCGAATCTGATGATAACCCATACGAAGGTCAAGCTTCGAGAATACTTTAGCCCCTTTGAGTTGCTCAAATAGCTCATTGATGTTGGGAAGTGGATACTTGTTCTTGATTGTCTTCTTGTTCAATGGACGGTAGTCAACACAAAGTCGGTCCGTGCCATCCTTCTTCTTGACAAAAAGAACACCACAACCCCATGGAGAAGAACTCGGTCTGATCAAACCCAGACGTTCTTGTTCATCGAGCTGCTTCTTCAATTCCTTCAGCTCGTTAGGTCCAAGCTTGTATGGACGCTTGCAAACGGGTTCAGTGCCAGGCTCTAGTTCGATAACGAACTCAACTGGCCGATGAGGAGGCATACCCGGAAGCTCTTCTAGAAAGACATCTTGATACTCGCAAACGTGTGACGCCCCCGATTTGACCGTACACTAATCATGCACGCAAATGTGTACGACCACGATCAGGGACTCACGGGAAGATATCACAACACAACTCTAATGCATAAATAAGTCATACAAGCATTATAATACAAGCCAGGGGCCTCGAGGGCTCGAATACAAGTGCTCGATCATAGACGAGTCAGCGGAAGCAACAATATCTGAGTACAGACATAAGTTAAACAAGTTTGCCTTAAGAAGGCTAGCACAAAGTAGCAACGATCGAAAAGGCAAGGCCTCCTGCCTGGGACCTCCTAACTACTCCTGGTCGTCGTCAGCGGCCTGCACGTAGTAGTAGGCACCTCCAGTGTCGTAGGTGTCGTCGTCGACGGTGGCGTCTGGCTCCTGAACTCCAACATCTGATTGCGACAATTCGGTATAGAAAGGGGAAAAGAGGGAGAAAAGCAACCGTGAGTACTCATCCAAAGTACTCGCAAGCAAGGAGCTACACTACATATGCATGGGTATATGTGTAAAGAGGCATATCAGTGGACTGAACTGCAGAATGCCGGAATAAGAGGGGGATAGCTAGTCCTGTCGAAGACTACGCTTCTGGACATCTCCATCTTGCAGCATGTAGAAGAGAGTAGATTGAAGTCCTCCAAGTAGCATCGCATAGCATAATCCTACCCGGCAATCCCCTCCTCGTCGCCCTGTTAGAGAGCGATCACCGGGTTGTATCTGGCACTTAGAAGGGTGTATTTTATTCAGTATCCAGTTCTAGTTGTCATAAGCTCAAGGTACAACTCCGGGTCGTCCTTTTACCGAGGGACACGGCTATTCGAATAGATAAACTTCCCTGCAGGGGTGCACCACATAACCCAACACGCT
>NW_025262782.1:0-1613 GCF_018294505.1 Triticum aestivum
GATCAGTCGACCGAAAGTAGCTAACTGCCAACAGTTAGACACAGTTTCAAAAAAGAAAGAAAGCAAAGTATTCTTCAGACCATAGCCGACTACCAGCAGTCGACCATGGTCTCGGGGACTACACCCAGTGGGTGCACTCAGCGTGCCCCCACTGGTTCCATGATTCCATTCGACCAGATCGAGTGAAGAAAGTAAAAAAAAAGTTCAAGACATAAAGACTACAGTCGACTGCCAGCAGTCCACCGTAGTCTCGGGGACTACACCCAGTGGGTGCACTCAGCGTGCCCCCACTAATCCAGACATTTCAATCGACACACCTAGTGGGTGTATGACAAGTATTAAGATGTTCAGAAAGAAAAATTGTCAGGTATCATATCCTAACAGAACAGACGATGGTCAACTAACCTGGACATTGCTCTGAAGAGCTGAACTTGCATCATAAGCTGCTTGGCTGGCATCTCGGAGCGCCTTCACCTGCTCCATCATGACCCCCGCCTGGCGTATGGCTTCCTTGGCAGCACTTGCTTGGTCCTCTGGGACGTGGTGTGTGGAGAAGAGGGAAGGTGGATCAGCACTCGACGACGGAGGGCGGACACTCGTCAATGGCACCGCAAAGGACACGATAGCCCGAGCAACGTTGCCCCCCTCCGGAACCAATGTCTCAGGTGCTGACGCAACCTGAGCAGTCTTGCCAGCAGACGCTTTCCTGTTCCTCCTTTGCCTTAGTGGTTCCTCATCGTCATCGTCAGGGAGATCAATGATAATGCTAGGTGGAGCTACAGAAAAGGTTCAAAGTTAAAAATGAAGATCCGATCGACCGAAAGTGAAACTGCATAGATCATACCAGGATTGGAAGTGGCAGCATCCTCCATTTCTTGATCATGCCTGGCTGAGGTCTCGGAAGTAGCAGCACTGCGATTTCAGAAATCAGTGGGTCAGCGATCGGGTCGACCAAGAATATATCCATGTTGAAAGAGAAAACATGAGTTATGCCATTACCCAGAAACAGTCGGAATCTCCATCCTCATCTTTGGTAGGGCCTTCGCCGGTTTTGTCGGTGCCGCTCGGGGTTGCTTCGACGCTTTCTCAATCGGCGCCGGAGAAGTCGTCTGAAGGCGTTTGGTCGACTGCCCAGCAGGCACGGCTCCCTTGCCACGCTCGATTGCAGGATCTTGGGAGAGCTTGGACCGTCTTTTAGTACGAGGAGGCTCGACTACCTCCTCCTCTTCCTCCTCCTCTTCCTCATCAGAGCCAGCATCTTCTTCACCCTCGTCGCCGTCCGACTCCCACTCCTCCTGGCTTTCACCCCCACTTCCTTCTTCTTCTTCGGTCTGTTCTTGCGCCCCGTTGGGCATCGAGTACATCTTGGTAGTGACTTGGAAGACAACAAACAAGATAAAGGTCATTCAACCGAATTGCAGCAAAGCGGAATGAAGAAAACAGAGTCACAGTCAGAGAAATGTGGTCAGACCTTATCTGGTTCGTAGGACTGGTCGAGTGGCGGTATCCTCCTGGATCCATGAGGATTATCTCTGTTCCCCGTGATGGCGGTCATCCACCTCTCCAGAGTCACATCATCGTCCTCCTCCCGGTGGACCCGAGTGGTGTCTTCA
>NW_025262783.1:0-1613 GCF_018294505.1 Triticum aestivum
TTGATCCTTAAGGAGGCTCATGAATCTCCTCTCACTATTCATCCCGGTAGTACTAAGATGTATCAGGACCTACGCCAGAGGTTCTGGTGGACTAGGATGAAGAGAGAAATTGCTCAGTATATTGCTAATTGCGACGTCTGTCGTCGTGTAAAAGCAGAGCATCAACGGCCTGCTGGCACCCTTCAACCCTTAGCTATTCCTGAATGGAAATGGGATAAAATTGGTATGGATTTCATTACCGGTTTTCCCAGGACCAAGAGAGGGAATAATGCTATCTTCGTCGTTGTCGATCGTCTTTCCAAAGTAGCCCATTTCTTGCCTGTTCGTGAGAGTATAACCGCTAGCCAGCTGGCAGACTTATACATCTCCCGTATAGTGTCTCTTCATGGTGTTCCTTTGGAAATCAACTCGGATCGAGGAAGTCTTTTCACCTCTCGATTTTGGGAAAGTTTCCAAAATGCTATGGGAACCCGTCTCTCCTTTAGAACCGCCTTCCACCCTCAGTCGAGTGGTCAAGTGGAACGCGTCAACCAAATTCTAGAAGACATGCTTCGAGCCTCTGTTATCTCGTTCGGAATGGACTGGGAGAAGTGCCTTCCATTTGCCGAATTTTCTTACAACAATAGCTATCAATCTAGCTTGGGTAAAGCCCCTTTTGAAGTTCTCTATGGACGACGGTGTCGAACACCCCTTAACTGGTCAGAGACCGGGGAAAGACAATTCTTTGGCCCGGATATGATTCAGGAAGCAGAAGAACAAGTTCGTATCGTTCGTGAAAAGTTGAAAACAGCTCAATCTCGTCAAAAGAGTCAATATGACCGAAAACATAAGGCTATGACTTTCGAGGTTGACGAGAAGGCTTATCTTCGGGTCACCCCTCTAAAGGGAACCCATCGTTTCGGTATCAAAGGCAAATTGGCTCCTCGTTACATTGGACCTTTTCGCATTCTCGCCAAACAAGGAGAAGTTGCCTACCAGTTGGAACTACCTCCGCACCTCTCCAGAGTCCACGATGTCTTCCACGTTTCTCAACTCAGGCGTTGCTTCTCGGATCCTATCCGTGGAGTGGACCACGAAACGCTTGATCTCCAAGATAATCTTACATATCGAGAGTACCCCATTCGTATCCTCGATCAGGCCGAACGTACCACCTGACGTCATAATATCAAGTTTCTCAAAGTTCAATGGTCGCACCATTCTGAGGATGAAGCAACTTGGGAAAGGGAGGATCGTCTTCGACTCGAGTATCCCGCCTTCTTCCCGGAGGAACCCAAATCTCGGGACGAGATTCTTTTGAGTGGGGGTGAGTTGTCACATCCTAGTTAGCCATGCATTAGAGTGTTGCATCATGTCTACTTTTTCATCAGAAACTTGAAATGGGGATGACAGAACCCCCAGTCCCCTCTGAAACCAACTAGGGTTTACTAAAAAACTTTTCAATGAACCTGAAATGCCCTTCTAAAATGCCCATCATTTTTGTCTTGGTTCAGAACCTCTGCCAAAAGTGGTGCACATTTTCCTAGGCCATCTTAGGGTTTTTGAATTAAGTCATAAATATTTGAATTTGGGCATTTAAAATTATATAAAATATTTAAATGCTCAAATATCTCCAA
>NW_025262784.1:0-1613 GCF_018294505.1 Triticum aestivum
AATTCTTCTCACCTGGCAAGGCAAACGCCATCAAGAAACAACTAATTAGAAAACAACGGGGGGTAACCAACACAAACCCCGCAACAATCAAGAGCACAACCCAAAACCTCCTACAATGACTTCCTCGCGATAGGAAGAACAGAACAATGTGGATTTGAGAGGAGAAGGACCGCGGTGGTGAGAGGGATAGAGGATGCAGGGAGCTATTTATAGGAGGAGACAGGGGTGGAAGTCCTGCGTTCCAGAGGTGGAAGGCCCTCTGCTCCCCGGTCATGTGTGCGCTGCAGACGTTCGGATTTTTCGGTTGAATGGAGATGGAGAAAGAGAAAGATATATCGTTTACAAAGAAGAGAAAGAGATATATATCCTACAGGAGATAGATGTCTGTTGTTTAGTGCCGTTTCTGCTTTCATTCCCCTTCCACGAACCTTCCTATTTTTCTTTCCGTCCATTGTCAAATGTCAGCATATCTGTTCGTGAGCCAGTCTTGGTTTTCATTTTGGTGTTTTCTCCCGATGCTGGAGCTATAGATGATATCATCTGTATTACAAAAGAGGGTCTTGGAGATGATATCTCAAATTAATACCCGGCCTCATCTCAATTCTCACCTAATTTTTTTGGTGCGTTGAAACAGTATGATCAGTATATCAAATCGATCATATATTTTCAGTTATCTGAATTACTGCATTATGTGATATATAAACCAAGAGATGATCCATTCGATGAGCGAGGTCATTTGGATGACGGGCCTAGTGTGAGCCCAGATATTTCTTTGAATGAGGTGATTAGGCTCCTTCCATGAGAGGAGAGCAAAACCACGGGTCTGTTCCTGTTTTATATCTTTTCTTTTGTTGTTTTGCCACCAAATGCTCTGAATTACGAAGGTGAGGCTCTTGCTTTTTTCAGTTGAATGAAGATGGAGAGAGCGTCTTTTTACTTGCTTTGACCGGGCAAGGAGAGGGTGTGCATTCGTATACTTGTGATTGAATGGCACCGTGAAAATCTGGAGGCCTAAATGTATACGTTACATGTCTTGATTACAAAGAAGCGAGAGAGAAAGAAAGATGTCTCATTTACAAAGAAGGGAAGGAAATATATATCGTGCAGGAGATAGATGTCTGTAGTTTAGTGCCTTTTTTGTTTTCATTCTCCTCCATGAAGCTTCCTATTTTTGTCTCCATTCCATTGTCAAATGTCAACATATCTCTTCGTGGCCTGGCACTTGACCCGGTCCACTTTCTTGGTTTTCGTTTTGTTGTTTTCTCACCCCAGATGTTCGAGCTACAGATGATATCATATGTATTCCAAAAGAGGGTCCTCGAGATGATTTGGTGCGTTCAAAGAGTATGATCAGTATCTCAAATCCATTATCCATTTTCAGTTATCCGAAAATACTGCATCATGTGATATACAAACTAAGAGATGATCCATTGAACGAGTGAGGTGATTTGGCGGCTGGGCCTACTGAACCCAGAATTTTGTTCAATAGAAATCCTATTGAAAAGTTTGAAATCTGAAAATAATTCCACCTGTATGTATATATTACATATGTGTAAAAATGTATTAAAATATACTTTGCATGAGGATAAGTACATCATGTGCTGTTTTTTTTT
>NW_025262785.1:0-1613 GCF_018294505.1 Triticum aestivum
AAACATAATACATGTGTGAATACATAGACAAACAGAGTGTCACTAGTATGCCTCTACTTGACTAGCTCGTTAATCAAAGATGGTTATGTTTCCTAACCATGAACAATGAGTTGTTATTTGATTAACGAGGTCACATCATTAGTAGAATGATCTGATTGACATGACCCATTCCATTAGCTTAGCACCCGATCGTTTAGTGTGTTGCTATTGCTTTCTTCATGACTTATACATGTTCCTATGACTATGAGATTATGCAACTCCCGTTTACCGGAGGAACACTTTGGGTACTACCAAACGTCACAACGTAACTGGGTGATTATAAAGGAGTACTACAGGTGTCTCCAATGGTCGATGTTGGGTTGGCGTATTTCGAGATTAGGATTTGTCACTCCAATTGTTGGAGAGGTATCTCTGGGCCCTCTCGGTAATACACATCACATAAGCCTTGCAAGCATTACAACTAATATGTTAGTTGTGAGATGATGTATTACGGAACGAGTAAAGAGACTTGCCGATAACGAGATTGAACTAGGTATTGGATACCGACGATCGAATCTCGGGCAAGTAACATACCGATGACAAAGGGAACAGCGTATGTTGTTATGCGGTCTGACCGATAAAGATCTTCGTAGAATATGTAGGAGCCAATATGGGCATCCAGGTCCCGCTATTGGTTATTGACCGGAGATGTGTCTCGGTCATGTCTACATTGTTCTCGAACCCGTAGGGTCCGCACGCTTAAGGTTACGATGACAGTTATATTATGAGTTTATACATTTTGATGTACCAAAGGTTGTTCGGAGTCCCGGATGTGATCACGGACATGACGAGGAGTCTCAAAATGGTCGAGACGTAAAGATTGATATATTGGAAGCCTATGTTTGGACATCGGAAGTGTTCCGGGTGAAATCGGTATTTTACCGGGTTACCGGGAGGGTTACCGGAACCCCCCGGGAGCCATATGGGCCATCATGGGCCTTAGTGGAAAGGAGAAAGGGGCAGCCCAAGGGGCTGCGCGCCTCCCCCCTTCCCCTAGTCCTATTAGGACTAGGAGAGGTGGCCGGCCACCCCTCTCCCTCTTTCCCCCTTGGGAATCCTAGTTGGAATAGGATTGGGGGGGAGTCCTACTCCCGGTAGGAGTAGGACTCCTCCTGCGCCTCTCCCTCTAGGCCGGCGCACCCTCCCCCCTTGGCTCCTTTATATACGGAGGCAGGGGCACCTCTAAACACACAAGTTGACACAAGTTGATCCACGTGATCGATTCCTTAGCCGTGTGCGGTGCCCCCTGCCACCATATTCCTCGATAATACTGTAGCGGAGTTTAGGCGAAGCCCTGCTGCTGTAGTTCATCAAGATCGTCACCACGCCGTCGTGCTGACGGAACTCATCCCCGACACTTTGCTGGATCGGAGTCCGGGGATCGTCATCGAGCTGAACGTGTGCTCGAACTCGGAGGTGCCGTAGTTTCGGTGCTTGATCGGTTGGATCGAGAAGACGTACGACTACTTCCTCTACGTCGTGTCATCGCTTCCGCAGTCGGTCTGCGTTGGGTACGTAGACAACACTCTCCTCTCGTTGCTATGCATCACATGATCCTGTGTGCGCGTAGGAAA
>NW_025262786.1:0-1613 GCF_018294505.1 Triticum aestivum
AAAGACAACAATACAAGTTGGGACCAGAATAGCACAAACGTCAAGCTCAAAGGAAACGGTATTAGTACAATCAGTCAGGACTAACAGAGCTAGCTTGAGATCTAGCTACATGTAGTACAACACATATTAAAGTCTTAGGTCAGAAACAACATACTAGAGTACAGGGAGCCACCTAGGAGTAGGCTGGTCTGTACGGATATATGTCGCAGAGGTTTGGACCATCAAACACATGTTGCAAACCTTAAGCTAGGAGTACTTCAACAAAGTTGTGTTGATTCTATTTTTTGCAGTTGACCTAGTTAGAGAGCAATTTCATTGATAAAACAATTTGTGGGAGAAGGCTTCGTATCTAAATCTTGGTGAGTTAATCACTGCTCAACTCAGTGAGTACTTCAGATTTAGCTTCTATTAATAATGGAATTGCAGTCACATCTACGTGTTTTGACAGTATATGCAGTTAAAGTAGAACTGCATAAATACTCCCATTTCATTTGCTGGAGTAGAATGATCATATATTTGTTAACACTGCAAGTCACTACGATTCGTATTTGGTTTTAAGTGTTTCACTTGGCCAAGTGCTTTTGTTTATTTATGTAACATGCTATTCTATGGGTCTACATTAGCTCTTCTATATAGGAACATCATGCTGTCAGTTGGGAGTGATCAAGGATTCAGTTTCTTGGATGATCTATTATGTTCTCGTTTATCATGTACTTAGTGATCTAAAAGGTCTTATATCATTTTACAGATGGAGTATGTTTCTAGATAGCCGTCAGTTCTAATGTTTCGCTTATTTACTCTCTGAATATGAAGAAGATAATCTTGCAAAGTAGCTTTTTAACGTGAATAATGTGACAAACATTTACATCTTACAATTGCAAATATTTTTCTTTGTTTAGTCCATCACCGAGCAAATGTTTGGGACTTGGGAGTTGGAAATTATTTGGATACACATGATCTAGGCAAAGAAAGATTCACACATACTACAACCGATAGAGCTCCTTCACTCTTTCTGCAACTAGAGAAATTATCCCGTCCGACATCATCGCGACGATACGGCGAAGCATGGAGCAGTGGTGTTTAGCGGGAGCCAAAGCCATAGAGACCCCGTTTGGGGATCAAGGTGAGAGATAGCAAGTTGGGACACTGAGGAGGTGGCTTGTCGCCCCTCACCTTTTTCTTTCAAGTTTTTTGGATTTTGCCACTGGTCATTTGATCAACTTTTTGTACCCCGTTTGCTCTCTGCTAAATCAAATGAAGCCAGCCAAGCTGGATCTTTCAAAAAATATATCCTTAATTATGTCCAGTACACTAGATTTAGTTGTGGTTCTAACATATTAGAGATGTGGCTAGAATACCTACTGCTCTGAACAATTAGGTGGTTTGCATAAGCCACCGGTTCCCCCGTGCTGTGTACAATGTGATACGGATCATCATAGGATCAAACTTAATACAGGAAGTACACACTCACTGTTTCCGAACTATACTACTTTGTATGTTCATTCTCCTTTCCTTTTAAATCTCTAATTTATTTGCACGTATTTTATTTGTTATCATTTGGCTTCTTAAGAACAAATCTATTAGGCAAGGATTCAACTAATGAAAGAGATGCT
>NW_025262787.1:0-1613 GCF_018294505.1 Triticum aestivum
TTCCGTAATACATCATCTAACTTCTTAGTCACTTTGCTTGCAAGCTTCTTGTGATGCTGTATTACCGAGAGGGCCTAGAGATACCTCTCAGATATACGGAGTGACAAATCCCAATATTGATTCATGCCAACTCAACAGACACCTTCGGATATACCTGTAGAGCATCTTTCTGATCACCCAGTTATGTTGTGACGTTTGATAGCACACAAGTTATTCATCCAGTATCGGGGAGTTACATGATCTCATGGTTGAAGAAACATGTATTTGACTTTATGAAAGCAGTAGCAAATAAACTAAATGATCTGATGCTAAGCTTATGGTTGGGTCTTGTCCATCACGTCATCTCCTAGTGATGTGATCCCGTTATCAAATGACAACACATGTCCATGGTTAGGAAACCCTAACCATCTTTGATCAACGAGCTAGTCTAGTAGAGGTTCACTAGGGACACGGTATTTGTTTATGTATCCACATATGTATTTAAGTTTCCGGTCGATAAAATTCTAGCATGAATAATAAACCTTTACCATGGATAAGGAAATATAATAATAACAACTTTATTATTGCCTCTAGGGCATATTTCCATCAATGGACTCACACCGGGGGCTGTGAGGTGTGTGTCGGATTTTGGGATCTCGCAACCCTTGAGAGGTTCGAACTCTGTGGTGCGTGCGGAGATCTCAACCAGCCAAGCCTGCCTACTCGCTATCCTCCCTAGCCTAGCGCATCGAGCTCACAGAGATACAAAGACACAGAGATTTATACTAGTTTGGGCCACCGTTGTGGTGTAATACCGTACTCTAGTGTGTGTGGTGGATTGCCTCGAGGGGCTATGGATGAACAAGTACAAAGGATGAACAAGCCTCAGGAGGTGAGGTGTTCTTGAGCTGGTGTTGTGCTCCGGTCGGAAGGGATCTCCCCCTACTATGGTGGTGGCTAAGTCCTATCTATAGTGGCCTTGGTCGTCTTCCCAAATATATGAGCGGGAAGGGATTCCACAATGGCGAGATTTGGAAGGGGACAAGTAGTACAGTCTATCCTAACAAAAGTCTTCGCCTGCGAAAAGCCTCTGGTCGTGATGCTACAGTGGGCACGGTGATGACCTGCACCATGCCGTCCTTGCGGTCTTGGTCCTGTCGCACCATAATGGAAACCTTTGGTTGATTCCTCGAGACTCTGCGCATGTGGCATGCCTCCCTTGCACCAAAGAGGAAACCTGCGCTCTACACCTGCCTGGCGCCTGCCTGGCCTTGGTCGTCATGGCTCATGTTAGCTGAGCCTCATGAGGTAGCTGCATAGAACTCTCCGCCCCTCAGGAGCCCTCCTAAGGAGGCCACTCCTTCGGGGGTCTTGGCGTTGTTCGCCTCGCGAGGCTTGGCCCCTCACGAGGGTCTTGCAGTTTTGGTGTTGAAGCTGGGCCATACTAGGCCGTTGATGGATCCACGTGGTGGGCTGCAGGCAGGCAGGACTGGATATCCCCAAGTCCAGGACACCGACAGTAGCCCTTGGGCCCAAGGCGCTGGGACTTGGCTTCCAGGCGAAGCCAAAAGGCAAGGGCGGAGCGCCGTGGGCCCCATCCCCCTGCGGCCCTGAAGACACGTGGCAGTTGATGG
>NW_025262788.1:0-1613 GCF_018294505.1 Triticum aestivum
TTCAGTCATCATTTGCTGAAACTTATCATGAAGCTCCTTGTTCGATAAATTCTCCCAGTCAATCTCGTCGGCTTGTGATCCTGGCATGGTTAGCAGCAATAGAAACACACAAGAATATGATCCTACAGACTACGAACAAGTGGTGGTGGTGGGTGTCACAAATCCGTCAAGCAAATCTCAAATTCTTACCAGTTCTTACCCAGCAGCAGGCGGTGATCGGCAACCGTTGTAGTCAAAAACTCTCAAAGCTTGGATAGAGCGATTACCAGGGAGAGTCAAACGCACGACGTAGATGTATGTGGAGCTGGGAAGGCTTATAATATGGTAGCAAAAAGGGTCAGCAATAATCAATTCAGAGATGCAAAGTTGAATAAACGCTCAACGACGGTACTGTGCTGGTCCTAGGCTAGACTGTGCTAGAGACGCGAACCTAGAACACTAACAAAATCACGGCGCGGCACGTAAACAAGGGAAAAGCACACTCTGGAATTTTTTTTTTCGCTCTTTTTTTTTGCGCTCTTTTTTTTTTGCGCTGCTTTTTTTTTTTGCGAAAAATCACTATAATGGCGAGTGTCTCAAAACTCTTCTTAGCTCAAACTGACAGGATGGGCACGAAATTTTTTCGACCAATTTTTTTTTTTGACTGCCCGGACCCAAAAACTGGAAACGGGTCAAAAAAAACTTCCTATAATGGCACCTGTCTCAAAACACTCAGAAACACCTAAAAATAGGATAGCCAGAAATTTTTTCGAAAAATGCGTTTTCGGAAAATTTTGGGCCTAAACGGAGCGTGGCTACCCGACTCTTTTTTTTTTCCGAAACCTACTCCGGCAAGGAAACACGAATCGGAAACTAGATGGATCTCGAAAACAAACCTAATAAGCAAGGAACTCGGATTGGTGGTGGATATATGGTGGTGGTATATGGCAGCGGTGGTGGTAGTGGTGGTAGTATATGGATATGGATATGAATCGGTGGTGGTATATGAATCGGTGGTGGTATATGGATACGGATTCGAAGCGGTGGCGGATAAGCGGTGGTGGTAGATGGCAGGGGCGATGATGATGGTGCGGCGGCGGCGTGACAACTTATGACCAGAACTCGAAACTCTAAAAGACTAGACTCTAAGACCAGCAACTAGACGCGACGATGCAACCGCAAATTCAACAAAGCAAAACCCTAAAAAGATTATGCAAAGGCTCAGATTGGTTCAGATATGATGAACTAACCCTAATTTTTTTGTGGCTTTTTCGTGGACTGTAGGTATGAAGAACAGACTCGATCTAAACTACGAAAAACTGTAAAATCTCACCGAGCAACCTGGAAATCTGATACCACTTGATAGAGGCAAAGGTGTCCCGTCTTTCGATGAGATGATGGATATCGCTTTGGTGGAAGTCGACTTTGACGATCCGACTACGAACGTGTGAGGACGTCGCGCCTTAGCAATCGCTAAACCAACTCCGAGAGGTTATTGACCACGCCGGAGCACGATCAACCTGACCACGAGGGTCTGTTTCCTGCGAGCAAACGAAGAACAAGCAAGAAACTAAGAGTGCAATCTGGATATTGCGAATATAAGATGAAAGCTTTATTGATCAAGGTGGGGTTCT
>NW_025262789.1:0-1613 GCF_018294505.1 Triticum aestivum
GGTTTCTGAGGTTGGAACCCTAAAACCTTGCTGCGTCCCGACCTAGGCCAAGAGCAAAAACGGCGACCCCAGGGCGCCCCTTGGTCGCTCCAGGCAGGGAGACGGGACGGTAAACCAGCGGCAAGGAAGGGACAGGACTCAACGGCGGCGACCAGATCGCCCCGAGAGAAAACACGAAACCCTAGCGAGAGGGAACCACGTTCGTACGTGCCTGTATGTACGGCTACAAGCCCACCACTATGTGCTACTATGTGCTAGCTGTGTGTGCCACTGTTCCATGCATGCAGGCTTTTACAATGCCTATAGTAGAATTTACTCTCTTTTTTAATCTATCGTACGTGGAAGTGCTGCCCAAAACAAAAAAACGTGGAGGTAGTGCATGTGCCTGTACTTGCTATGCATGCGCAGAACCAAGGGACAGCCTTCCAGCTCAGGCTGCAAGTGGGACGCTCCGCGGGACACCCGCATCAGTCCGCGTAATTTAAGTTTAGAGCAACTCTAGCAGACCCCGCATCCCGCCTCGACCCATGAAATAACCGTCAAAATGTGGGTCGGGGTCGAAAAAGCATCCCGATCAGAACCCGCATCCCACCCCGGCCCGCAAAAAATTTAGCAGGGCGCGGTAAATTCTTCGCCCCAACCCGGGAAAACGCGGGTTTCCCCCCACAGCTGCGGTGCCCTGCGTATAAGCGGAAGCGATTGGTGGAGGGACATTTCATCCCGCGCTTTCTCCCACAAACCATCCCTCCTCCCCCCTCGCGTCGCCGCCGGCCGCCGCCCAAGATTCCCGTGAGAGTAGCCGGCAGGAGCACGCCGGAAGGCCTCCACGCGCACAAGGCCTCCCTTCCCTTCCTCCCTGCGTCGGCGGACCGCCAGATTGCAGATCTGCAGCGCTTCATCGCCGGCCGCCGGATTTGGCTTTTTTCCGGCCGCCGGTTGCTGCCCCAGGCGATGGAGTGGTCGGCGGGCCTCTCCCGCAGCCCAGACAAGGGCGCATCGCCGCATGCAGGCGCGGGTTCGTCCGCCCACCGTCGCCGACGGTTTGCGGGCATGGACTCGTCCGGCCGCCCACCGGGCTCGGTGCTCGCGCAGCGTCTTTGTGGCCTGCCGATGCCGCTCATACAGTGCGACGACTGCCCGCGCCAAGTGCTGCGGCTCACTTCGGGCACGCCGAAGCACCCTAGATGGGTGTTCTACAAATGCGAAAACCACGGGGTACGTGCACTTGCGGTAGCTCGTTTCATAGCTCATTCTTAAGTTCAAGTACCGTAGCTCACTTCGAGACTGCTCAATCTTTTGTGTAGGACGATGGATGATCATTTTGGTTTTGGAAAGGCCAATACATTGATTTGTTGATAGAAAGAAACTTAATTGATGTTAGTGCACTTCTTAGTACAATCGAAGGCAATGATGCGGCTGCATGTGCAACTAGAGGGGAAGCAACGTCGACTTCTTCGAAACCAACGATGAAGAATGAAGAAAGCATCAAGAATGAACAAAACAAGATCAAGAATCCACAGATCAACAATGAGTGCATGGAGAAGATATTGCTACAACTAGTGGGAACAGTGATGGAAGTTAGAAATCTTCTGAAATGCATTCTTGTGGTTCTT
>NW_025262790.1:0-1613 GCF_018294505.1 Triticum aestivum
GAGCGAGCAAACTAGCATAGCAAAGATAGTAGTGATTTCGAGGGTATGATCATCTTGCCTGCACAGTTGTCAGAGTTGACTGGATCCTCACAAGCAAACTCAACGGGCTCCTCGGTAGCGAACTCGTCTCCCGGCTCTACCCAAAGACAAACAAGCAACAAGGACACAATCAACCACGGGCAAGACCAAGCAATATGATGAAATGACGATATGCTATGCGGGATGCGATGCGGGATGCAAAATGCAAGATATGACAGGAAATGCATGAACCTGGCCTCAACTTGGAAAACCAAGTGTGCCACTGGATAGAGGGGATGAAATCGCTTGAAAACAATATAAAGATCATTGGAATTGGAGCTACGGTTTGGAAATGGCGAGCGTTTTAAGATATGACACCGGTCTGCGATTCACAGCAAGTAGGCATCGAAATGCAACGAAATGAACATGCTACAGCCACCAAACATGAAAACAAAATACATGGAAGTGATGTACACAAGATGGTTGACAAAACACTAGCACTGAGCCATAGGCAAATTCATCCATTAAGAGGTTCAAACAAGCATGGCTAAAATGCAAATGCAAAACAGATTTCAGACTTAGTGAAATTAACACTAGTCTGAAATTTCAGATCACGAAGCTCTCTTCGGAGCAGCAAAACAACATGATAGAAAACCTGAACATGACAAGTAAGAACATGGCATGGAGCTACTCAACAAGCTTAATAAAACACCCAAAGTGACCTGGGGCCAAAAGGGTTCACAAAATACTCTACCGAGCTCACGAACATCGCTCGAACACAATCAGTTTCCAGACTTAGTGAAAACTGAGACATGCTGAAATTTAACTCACGAAGGCATGTAAACGAGCTCGATGCACTCACTATGGTGCAAGTCATGGCAAGGAAAGCATATGACCAGCAAGAAGGCACAAAGTGCTAGCTACTCAAGGCAAGAACAAAGGCATAGCATGCATGGAACACTAACGGTAGCATCGGCGAAATCGCAAACAAGTTGACGATCTACCCAGATTAACAACGAAGCAAAAGTTGAGCTCGATTGAGTCAACCTAGAGCACTCGACAAATGCCAACAAAGACATGGATGGATAGAGCATAACATAAATATCAAAACTCCCTTACTGATCATCCTCAAAATAGGCACGGATCATTAGGAAACAAGCTGGACATATAGCATCATGAACTAAAATATCCCAGACTTAGCGAAAATCACTAAGTCCCTGAAATCTGCAATCTCAGGTACCCTACTTCGCAAGCTTGCACAAGACAACACACACATCCTAAAAATGCATGGGTGGCACCTCTGGAAAGAAGACAAAATGCTTCACAATACATCCCAAAGGGGCACAGGCATATCATGCACGGATTAAATATAGCAAAAATGACAAAAGTGCATGATGAACTAACGGATCTGCAATTTAACTCACGAAGCCTCCTTCTAACAGCATTTTGGGTATCAAGATGACCTCAAATGCAAATGATGCAATGGAATGAAATGATGTACATGTCGAGGCGAACATTTTGATATATCATACGCCCACAACGGAGCTACGGTTGCAAAGTTACGGGACCTCGAACAGAGCAACATGGATCAAAAA
>NW_025262791.1:0-1613 GCF_018294505.1 Triticum aestivum
AAATCCTAATCTCGATCTATGCCAACTCAACAAACACCATCGGAGAGACCTGTAGAGCATCTTTATAATCACCCAGTTACGTTGTGACGTTTGATAGCACACTAAGTGTTCCTCCGGTATTCGGGAGTTGCATAATCTCATAGTCATAGGAACATGTATAAGTTATGAAGAAAGCAATAGCAACAAACTAAACAAACATCGTGCTAAGCTAACGGATGAGTCAAGTCAATCACATCATTCTCTAATGATGTGATCCCGTTCATCAAATGACAAGTCTTGTCCATTGCTAGGAAACTTAACCATCTTTGATTAACGAGCTAGTCAAGTAGAGGCATACTAGTGACACTCTGTTTGTCTATGTATTCACACATGTACTAAGTTTCCGGTTAATACAATTCTAGCATGAATAATAAACATTTATCATGATATAAGGAAATATAAATAACAACTTTATTATTGCCTCTAGGGCATATTTCCTTCACTCTCCCACTTGCACTAGAGTTAATAATCTAGATTACATTGTAATGATTCTAAAACCCATGGAGTCTTGGTGCTGATAATGTTTTGCTCGTGGGAGAGGCTTAGTCAACGGGTCTGCAACATTCAGATCTGTATGTATCTTGCAAATCTCTATGTCTCCCTCCTTGACTTGGTCACGGATGGAATTGAAGCGTCTCTTGATGTCCTTGGTTCTCTTGTGAAATCTGTATTCCTTTGCCAAGGCAATTGCACCAGTATTGTCACAAAAGATTTTCATTGGACCCGATGCACTAGATATGACACCTAGATTGGATATGAACTCCTTCATCCAGACTCCTTCATTTGCCGCTTCTGAAGAAGCTATGTACTCCACTTCACACGTAGGTCCCGCCACGACACTTTGCTTGGAACTGCACCAACTGACAGCTCCACCATTCAAAAAAATACGTATCCGGTTTGTGACTTAGAGTCATCCGGATCAGTGTCAAAGCTTGCATCGATGTAACCGTTTACGACGAGCTCTTTTTCACCTCCATAAATGAGAAACATATCCTTGTTCCTTTTCAGGTATTTCAGGATGTTCTTGACCGTTGTCCAGTGATCCACTCCGGGATTACTTTGGTACCTCCCTGATAAACTAATAGCAAGGCACACATCAGGTCTGGTACACAGCATTGCATACATGATAGAACCTATGGCTAAAGCATAGGGAATGACCTTCATTTTCTCTCTATCTTCTGCAGTGGTCGGGCATTGAGTCTGACTGAACTTCACACCTTGTAACATAGGCAAGAACCCTCTCTTTGCTTGATCCATGTAACACTCTGAGAATCATGCTATAGTAACCCCCTGTGATTAAGCTAATCATGTTGCTAAACAGGGCTTGATCACATTTGAACCACAACCTTGTCAAACTCCTAGTTCAAACTTCAATTAAATTTAAAAGTGGAAAATAAAAGTTTTCAAAAATTCAAACAAAAATGTTCAGTGGGTTCTAAATAATACACTAGTAATTATGGTGGAGAAATCACATTTTTATAAAATGCCTAAATGCTTTAAATGAAATAAAACAGAAAAGGAAATAAACAAATAAAAGAAAAGGCAAAACAAAACAGAAAACAGAACAAAAAAAA
>NW_025262792.1:0-1613 GCF_018294505.1 Triticum aestivum
GATGATGAAGGTGATGAAGATGACCTCGAGGACGAGGAAGAAGAGGAGGAGGAGGTCGTTCCACCGCGCTCAGAAAGGCGGTCGAAACTTGTCCACGACCCCTCGACCGAACGTGGTAAGGGGGTAGCGACCGCTGCCCAGTCGACCAAGCGCCCTCGGACCACCTCTCCGGCGCCGACTGAAAAGGCGCCGAAGCAGCCCAGGGCGGCCTCATCGAAGCCGGCCAAGCTTCTGCCGAAGATGAAGGTGTCCATCCCCACCATTTCAGGGTAATAGTCTTGTTCATATTTTCTTATTCTTATGCGAACTTTATCTCTGGTCGACACTGATGTTAGTCGACTGATCCTTTGGAGCTGCAGTGCTGCTACTTCTGAGACCTCGACCCGGGCCGATGACCACGAGATGGAGGATGCCGCAACTTCGAATCCAGGTGCCGTGTTCTTAATACCATACTTAGTCGACTGACTCACGATCTCTGATCCTGACACTTCTCTGCAGCTCCACCCAACACTGTTATCGATCTGCCTGATGATGATGAGGATGAGGAGCCGCTGAAGCACAGGAGGAGTCGGAAAGCGCCTGCCGGCAAGGTGTCTCAGGATGCGTCAGCGCCTGAGATTCTGACTGTGGAGGGAGAGAACACCACTCGACACACGGTGACCTTCGCGACCCCACTGACGAGTGCTCCGCAGCCTTCCCTCTTCACGACTCACCACGTCCCAGAGGACCAAGCTGGTGCGGCGAAGGAGGCGATACGCCAGGCGGGACTCATGATGGAGCAGCTGAAGACCATCCGGGATGCGAGTCAAGCAGCCTATGACGCCAGCTCTGCCCTCCAAAGCAATGTCCAGGTCAGTCGACTGCTGTTTGTTCTGTTGGATACGCTCCCAAAACCTTTTCTTTTCCGGGATTTATATTGGTCACCCACTGGGAGTGTTGAATAAACTCCGTGTTAGCGGGGGCACGCTGAGTGCACCCGCTGGGTGTAGTCCCCAAGGCTAGGGTCGACTGCTGGCAGTCGGCCTTAGGCTTTATAATGTCGATCTTTCTATCAGTCGACTGGTCGACTGGATTTCGCAAACCGGCGGGGGCACGCTGAGTGCACCCGCTGGGTGTAGTCCCCGAGACTGTGGTCGACTGCTTGCAGTTGATCACAGTCTTAGATAATGCGTTTCGCACACTTTTTTTTTTTGTTTTTTTTGAGGTCGACTGGTCGACTTTGTCTTCGACAGGATTAGTGGGGGCACGCTGAGTGCACCCACTGGGTGTAGTCCCCGAGACTACGGTCGAATAGTTGTATTCGGCTGTAGTCTTAGAAACGTGTGTTTTTCCCTTTTTCACTCGGAAGTGAATTATTTTTGACGTTTGGTCGATTGGTTCTTCGCAGAACTCCTGTGATCTTGTGGCTCGCTACTCAGAGCTAGAACAGAAACACACTCAAGTCGAGCTGAGCTTGAAGCTGGTTCAGGAGAAGCTGACAAAGGCGAAGGAGGAGACTGAAGGTATGTTTGGTGAGACCTTGACAACTGCTTTTCCTCTTGCTTGTTTCAACATCTGATCATGCTGTGTCTTGCAGGTAAGGTAAAGGAGGCCCAGCAGAAGAAAGACCTTGA
>NW_025262793.1:0-1613 GCF_018294505.1 Triticum aestivum
ATGTAGTCTAGTGCCTCCTTGAGCCATAGTAGTCCGCTACAGCCCGGTTCACCGGAGTCCTGCTAGCCCAGCACTACTGCTCTGGACACTTGACTGGCCGGCATGTGTTTCATATCGTTCCTGTGTCTGTCCCTTAGGGGAAATGTCACGCGGTGACATCCGGAGTCCTGCCTAGCCTGCTACAGCCCGGGTTCCCGGAGTCCTGTTAGCCCAGTGCTACAGCCCGGATTCGCACGCTGCTGACCGACACGTTCGATGTTGATTCATGTATGCCTGTCCCCATACGTTAGTGCCGCTTTGGGTTCACGACTAGCCATGTCGGCCCGGGTTCTCTGTCATATGGATGCTAGCGACATTATCATATACGTGAGCCAAAAGGCGCAAATGGTCCCGGGCCATGGTAAGGCGACACCCGTGGGAATACCGTGCGTGAGGCCGCAAAGTGATATGAGGTGTTACAGGCTAGATCGGTGTGACTTGGAATCGGGGTCCCGACAGCGTTGGTATCAGAGCCTGACTGCCTGTAGGATTACCAAGCCAAACTGGTCGAAGTTGAGTCTAGAAATGCTTTAGTTATGTAAGGGAATTGATTGTGGGAAGGAACGTAAGGCTCTTTTTACTCCTTTACCTTATGCCCTTCTGATCTGAGTCACCCTCTTCTCTTCGACGGGGATTAAGAACTAGGATTCTCATCTTTCTATCAGGATCACGTGTTACTAATCCGTAGACTCGTAGGATTGTTGGTTTCAAGCCTCAGTTCAGTCTCTACTACTTCCGTGTGTTCATAGTTGGTCTCGGAACCTTGATATCGTGCTTCTAAGTGGTTATGCCACCATTTTGCAGGATGTCTCAAATCTTTTGAGCATTTACAGCCGTTATGCTATCCGAGTCATCCCAGGTTTCTAAACTATCTGATGCATTTGCAGAATCATCTCCCTCTGGTCGATGTTCCTTTAGGCCAGGTTAATCACACTAATCGTTGAGTTGAGGTACTCTGTTGCCTTGACATATATATTGGAGATATTATTATGACCCTAGGTGTCATCGAGGACCACTCAGTAATCTAGCAATGCCTTGTATCCCCAGTGTGATGATTCTGGCCAATATTCTCGAAAGCATCCCGTGATGCCATTTAGTTAGTAGGCATTCTATTCCTGGGTTCTTGAACCCAAGATTCACTCTACTTAATTCGTGTAGCTAGTATTTGCTAGCTCCCTTAAAGATATTAGTAACCTTTGCGATAGTCCTCGAGGTCCGTGGTATTTCCTTCTTCCAAATACCATGAACCCTTATGGCAGAAGTTCTTTTAACCAAAAGATCACAACCAGAGCGCTCTTGAGGAGTACTCCATCCATATTGTGACTCTGCCAGTCCTTCCTCCTCTGCATGGGTTACCCGGAAGAAATATGTTGAATTTGTTCGACATACTAATCCATGCATCCACAACTCAGAAAAACATATGTTCCCTTGGGTTGTCCCTCTTTAGTTATTTTCTGGCCCTCGTCTATCAATTGATAGTCAGGAGTAATTGTGCATTTGTGTTATCAATGCCTATTATTCTTGTGGTCCGTCAAGCCATTCTATTCCAGAATGACTAGGAGAAACAAACTCCA
>NW_025262794.1:0-1613 GCF_018294505.1 Triticum aestivum
TTCTGGTCATAAGTTGTCACGCCGCCGCCGCACCATCATCATCACCCCTGCCATCTACCACCACCGCTTATCCGCCACCGCTTCGAATCCGTATCCATATACCACCACAGCTGTCATATACCACCACCGCTGCCATCTACCACCATATATCCACCACCAATCCGGGGTCTTGTCATATTAGGTTTGTTTTCGAGATCCATCTAGATTCCGATTCGTGTTTCCTTGCCGGAGTAGGTTTCGAAAAAAAAAGAGTCCGGAAACCACCCTCCGTTTAGGCCCAAAATTTTTCGAAAACGCATTTTTCGAAAATATTTCCGGCTATCCTATTTTTAGGTGTTTCTGAGTGTTTTGAGACAGGTGCCATTATAGGAAGTTTTTTTTGACCCGTTTCCAGTTTTTGGGTCCGGGCAGTCGAAAAAAAAAATTGGTCGAAAAAATTTCGTGCCCATCCTGTCAGTTTGAGCTAGGAAGAGTTTTGAGACACTCGCCATTATAGTGATTTTTCGCAAAAAAAAAGCAACGCAAAAAAAAGAGCGCAAAAAAAAGAGCGAAAAAAAAATTCCAGAGTGTGCTTTTCCCTTGTTTACGTGCCGCGCCGTGATTTTGTTGGTGTTCTAGGCTCGCGTCTCTAGCACAGTCTAGCCTAGGACCAGCACAGTACCGTCGTTGAGCGTTTATTCAACTTTGCATCTCTGAATTGATCATTGCTGACCCTTTTTGCTACCGTATTATAAGCCTTCCCAGCTCCACATACATCTACGTCGTGCGTTTGACTCTCCCTGGTAATCGCTCTATCCAAGCTTTGAGAGTTTTTGACTACAACGGTTGCCGATCACCGCCTGCTGCTGGGTAAGATCTGGTAAGAATTTGAGATTTGCTTGACGGATTTGTGACACCCACCACCACCTCTTGTTAGTAGTCTGTAGGATCATATTCTTGTGTGTTTCTATTGCTGCTAACCATGCCAGGATCACAAGCCGACGAGACTGACTGGGAGAACATGATGAATAAGGATTTGCATGATAAATTTCAGCAAATGATGAGTGGGCAGGTGCAAGACGTGCTAAACAGATTTGAAGAGGCCATGGAGAAGATAGATGGCATGGAGAAGACGTTCGAAACAAAGCTCGATAACAAGTTTAATGAATTGCTCGCGCGTCTTCCACCACCACCACCCGCTGCACCTAACGCACCTCTCCAACAACAACAACAACGACTACCTCCACGTCGCGAAATAGACCTCCGCCGAGCGAGCCGTGTTCCTCTTGCGTTTGGCCAAACTGTTGGTGCTGCTGTTGATACTTCTGTGGCTCCTGCTGCTGATGCGGAGGAGGATGATTATGTGGGAGATTACGAGGATGAGGTTGCTCAAAATCAGAACTACGTGCAACCACCAGCACCACCACCAGCAGGTCGACCTCAGGTATATATTCGTAATGGTAGGCCTGCACCACCACCTCAGGTACGAGATGATGTCCATATTCCTAAACTGAAATTGAATATTCCTAGACTATAAGGAGTATACTAATATCACTCGTTTATTCCATCTTGCTTGTAAAGCTGAACGTGAAGTGCAGGATCGACAAGCATTGGCGCGAACTAACTTTTCTGCA
>NW_025262795.1:0-1613 GCF_018294505.1 Triticum aestivum
GGGGTCCCAGAGTGATTTCCATGATTAACGAACCCCGGGGTGCGTTTAAGTGTCAGACATCAACACTCGCGGTTTTTGACGATTCTGGCCCGTTTCATGGACTATTACTCACCGTTTTGCGGTCACGAAGCGATTTCCATAGTTGTTGAACCCCAAGGTGCGCTTACGTGTTGGTCATCAACTCTCATAGTAGTGGCCAATTCTGGCCCGTTTCGTGGACTATTACTGACTGTTTTGGGGTCCCGGAGTGATTTCCACGATTAACAAACCCCATGGTGCGTTTAAGTGTCGGTCATCAACACTCGTGGTTTTTGTCGATTCTGGCCCGTTTCGTGGACTATTACTCACATTTTTGGGGTCCCAAAGCGATTTCCATGGATGTCGAACCACAAGGTGCGCTTACGTATCGGTCATCAACAATCGCAGTTTCGGCCGATTCGGGCCCGTTTCTTGGACTATAACTCAGTTTTGGGCTCACGTAGTGATTTCCACGACCGACGAACACAGGTGTGTTTATGTGTCGGTCATCAACATTTGCAGTTTTGGCCGATTTTGGCCCGCTTCATGGACTATTACTCACTAATTTCAGGTCCCTGAGCAATTTCCATGATTGACGAAACCCGGGGTGCGTTTATGTATCGTTGATCAATAACCCTAGGTTTTACCGATTCAGGGCTCTTTCATGGACTATTACTCACGGTTTTGCAGTCCCAAAGCGATTCCGATGCTTGTCGAACCCCAAGATGTGCTTACGTGCTGGTCGTCAAGACTCGCAGATTAGGCCGATTCTGGCCCGTTTCCTGGACTATTACTTAGTTTTGGGGTCCCGAAGTGATTTCCACGATTGATGAACACCGGGGTGCATTTACGTGTCGGTCATCAACACTCACAATTTTGGCCGATTCTGGTACGTTTTCTGCACTGTTACTCACCGTTGTGGGGTCCCGGAGCGATTTCCATGATTGATGATCCCTGGGGTGCGTTTACGTGCCCGTCGTCAACCCTCACAGTTTTGGCCAATTCTGACCCGTTTCGTGAACTATTACTCACCGTTTTGGGATCCCAAAGCGATTTCCATAGTTATTGAACCCCAAGGTGCGCTTAAATGTCGGTCATTAACAGTAACAGTTTTGGCCGATTCTGGCCCGTTTTGTCGACTATTACTCACTTTTTTGGGGTCCCAGAGTGATTTCCATGATTAACGAACCCCGGGGTGCGTTTAAGTGTCAGACATCAACACTCGCGGTTTTTGACGATTCTGGCCCGTTTCATGGACTATTACTCACCGTTTTGCGGTCACGAAGCGATTTCCATAGTTGTTGAACCCCAAGGTGCGCTTACGTGTTGGTCATCAACTCTCATAGTAGTGGCCAATTCTGGCCCGTTTCGTGGACTATTACTGACTGTTTTGGGGTCCCGGAGTGATTTCCACGATTAACAAACCCCATGGTGCGTTTAAGTGTCGGTCATCAACACTCGTGGTTTTTGTCGATTCTGGCCCGTTTCGTGGACTATTACTCACATTTTTGGGGTCCCAAAGCGATTTCCATGGATGTCGAACCACAAGGTGCGCTTACGTATCGGTCATCAACAATCGCAGTTTCGGCCGATTC
>NW_025262796.1:0-1613 GCF_018294505.1 Triticum aestivum
GGCTGCAATGAGACAACCCACCATGTACTCCTACATGGCCTCTCACCGCTACCTTTACCAAATCATGTTCACACGCTTAGCTCACACACCGTAGGACATGTTCACACACCTCTGATTCATCCCGGATGAATCAGACCTGACTCGACTCTAAGCAGTAGCAGGCATGACAAACAAGCATGAATGAGTAGGCACAACAGGGCTCAAACAACTCCTACTCATGCTAGTGGGTTTCATCTATTTACTGTGGCAATGACAGGTCATGCAAAGGATAAAGGGGTTCAGCTACCGCAGCAGGTAACAGATGAATCGATGTTGTCCTAATGCAGTAAAAGAGAGCAGGAGCGAGAGAGTAGGATTGTATCGGAATGAACAAGGGGGTTTTGCTTGCCTGGCACTTCTGAAGATAACATTGAGTCTTCATCAGTGTCAACGATCACATCATCGATATCACGTCTATCGGGAGGGGACAAATACCGGCAACACAGAAGGGAACACAATCAATGCAATGCACAATATGATGCATGATCATGACATGGCAAGATGAATGTGTTTTGAGCTAATGCAACTAGCAACAGATTAAATGAAGTTGGTTTGAATACAAGATTCAAATTCAAACTCCATATGTGATTATTCAAATGCCATTTAATTGATTTGTGCTAAACAGCAGCTATAAGTTGTTCTAACATGCACGAAAATGGTACAGATGGATTCCTTGAATTTTTCTGATAATTTTTCATATATAAATTATTTAATTTGGAGTTACGGTTGAATTTCTATGATTTATTGAAGTTTAGGGCATTTTCTGAAATTCCTGAATAATAAATAAATCCAGAAAAGGATTTACTGCGTCAGCACTGCGTCACTGTGACGTCAGCAGGTCAACAGACGCTGCTGCTGGTCAACCTGACATGTGGGGGCCACACGTCAGTGACACAGGGCTGTTTCACTCACTGACAGTTGGGACCGGTCAACGGCCACATCAGCTAGGTCAACTCCGACGCGTGGGGCCACTGTGGTTAACTTAAACTAAACAGGGGTTAACCGTGGTTAGTTAAGGGCGTGGGGCCCATATGTCAGTGAGAGATAGGGCTGTTAGCAGGGTCATTAGTGACTAAGTAAGTGCGCCACGTCGGCGTCACCGGAGTTCAGCCGGCGGCGACCAAACCCGGGGCGGCAACACGCCGGAGTTGCTCGGGTTTCGCGTACAGACAGCGGTTTGAGCCGCGGTTGATCTCTACGGGTAGCTGGTGTTGCAGCGCGTCGGCTGGTGGCAGTAGCCGGGCCGGGGGTGGCCGGAGTGGACGGCCACGAGCTCAAAGGCGGTGGCCGGAGTTCGGTTGTGCACGGGATTGCGTTAGGGTGCACGGGGAGGACGGTGGTGGGGTGATATGTGCTACTGGGAGCATGCTGAGCACGATGGAGTGCTCGGACACGAGCTCCAGCGACTAGCGCGGCGGCGGCGACATCGCCGGCGGCGGTGAGCTTTCGGGCTCGGCGACATACGCGACTATAGAGCGCTATCGAGTGCGGTAATAGGGGGAAACGGATCATGAGCTCACAGTGGTCGCGTCGAGATGGTCAACGAGCTCGGGGAAGCGACGACGGCGACGAAT
>NW_025262797.1:0-1613 GCF_018294505.1 Triticum aestivum
CAAAGTATCAGGATTTCATACGGAAACTCGTCTGTTACAAAGGGATTTCATTTTTTTAACTTATTTGAACTCCTGACTTTGTGTGTGTTCAAAATGCACCATTCAAAGCCGTATCATCATTTTTCAATCCATTCTGACTTCATTTGTTATTTTTCATGCATTTACTAATTATTTTGAGCTATAGCACCCTAAAATTGGAAAGCTTTTCAAATGAACTCTGAAAAGGTTGAAAGTTGTCATGGTATCATCATTTCATCCACATAGCATGTGCAAGAAAGTTGAGAGGGTTACGGCAAAAACTGGATGCACGTCGTGTACAAAATGGACAATCTCTTTCAAAGTATCAGGATTTCATACGGAAACTCGTCTGTTACAAAAGGATTTCAATTTTTAAAACTTATTTGAACTCCTGACTTCTTGTGTGTTCAAAATGCACCATTCAAAGCCACATCATCATTTTTAATCCTTTCCGACTTTATTTGTTATTTTTCATGCATTTGCTAATTACTCTGAGCTATAAGACCATAAAATAGAAAAGCATTTCAAATGAACACTGAAAAGGTTGAAAGTTGGCATGGTATCATCATTTCATCCACGTAGGATGTGCAAGAAATTTGAGAGGGTTACGGTAAAAACTGGATGCACTTCGTGTACAAAACGGACAATCTCTTTCAAATTATCAGGATTTCATACGGAAACTCGTCTGTTACAAAGGGATTTCAATTTTTAAAACTTATTTGAACTCCTGACTTTTTGTGTGTTCAAAATGCACCATTCAAAGCCACATCATCATTTTTCAATCCTTTCTGACTTCATTTGTTATTTTTCATGCATTTACTAATTATTTTGAGCTATAAGACCATAAAATTGAAAAGCATTTCAAATGAACTCTGAAAAGGTTAAAAGTTGGCATGGTATCATCATTTCATCCACATAGCATGTGCAAGAAAGTTGAGAGGGTTACAGCAAAAACTGGATGCACTTCGTGTACAAAACGGACAATCTCTTTCAAAGTATCAGGATTTCATACGGAAACTCGTCTGTTACAAAGGGATTTCATTTTTTTTAACTTATTTGAACTCCTGACTTTGTGTGTGTTCAAAATGCACCATTCAAAGCCATATCATCATTTTTCAATCCTTTCTGACTTCATTTGTTATTTTTCATGCATTTACTAATTATTTTGAGCTATAGCACCCTAAAATTGGAAAGCATTTCAAATGAACTCTTAAAAGGTTGAAAGTTGGCATGGTATCATCATTTCATCCACGTAGGATGTGCAAGAAATTTGAGAGGGTTACGGTAAAAACTGGATGCACTTCGTGTACAAAACGGACAATCTCTTTCAAATTATCAGGATTTCATACGGAAACTCGTCTGTTACAAAGGGATTTCATTTTTTAAAACTTATTTGAACTCCTGACTTTTTGTGTGTTCAAAATGCACCATTCAAAGCCACATCATCATTTTTCAATCCTTTCTGACTTCATTTGTTATTTTTCATGCATTTACTAATTATTTTGAGCTATAAGACCATAAAATTGAAAAGCATTTCAAATGAACTCTGAAAAGGTTGAAAGTTGGCATGGTATCATCATTTCATCCACATAGCA
>NW_025262798.1:0-1613 GCF_018294505.1 Triticum aestivum
ATGGACAATTACTCACTGTTTTGGGGTCCCGGAGTGATTTCCATGATTAACGAACCCTGTCGTGCGTTTACGTGTCAGTCATCAACACTCGCAGTTTTTGCCGATTCTGGCCCGTTTCTTGGACTATTACTCACCGTTTTGGGGTCCCGAAGCGATTTCCATATTTGTTGAAACCTAAGGTGCGCTTATGTTTCGGTCATTAACACTCACAGTTTTGGCCGATTCTGGCCCGTTTCTTGGACTATTACTCACCGTTTTGGGGTCCTATGTCGGTCGTGAGCACTCACAGTTTTGGCCGATTCTGGCCCATTTCATGGACTATTACTCACTGTTTTCGGATCCCGAAGTGATTTCCATGGTTAATGACCCCGGGCGCGTTTACGTGTCGGTCATCGACACTCACGGTTTTTGTCGATCTGACCCGTTTCGTAGACTATTACTCACCATTTTGGGGTCTCGAAGCGATTTCCATGGTTGTTGAACCCCAAGGTGCGCTTACGTGTGGGTCATCAACAATCGTAGTTTTGGCCGATTCTGGCCCATGTCATGGACTATTACTCACCGTTTTGGGGCATAGATCGATTTCCATAGTTGTTGAACCCCAAGTTGCGCTTATGTGTCGGTCATCAACACTCACAGTTTTGGCCGATTCTGGACTGTTTCATGGACTATTACTCACTGTTTTAGGGTCCCGAAGCGACTTTCGTAGTTTATGAACCCCAACGTGCGCTTATGTGTCGGTCATCAACACTCATAGTTTTGGCCGACTCTGGCCCGTTTCTTGGACTATTACTCATCGTTTTTGGGTCCCGAAGCGAATTCCATAGTTGTTTAACCCCAAGGTGCGCTTATGTTTCGGTCATTAACACTCATAGTTTTGGCCAATTCTGGACCGTTTCTTGGACTATTTCTCACCGTTTGGGGGTCCCAAAGCGATTTCCATCGTTGTTGAACCCCAAGTTGCACTTATGTATCGGTCATTAACACTCGAAGTTTTGGTCGATTCTGGCCCGTTTCTTGGACTATTACTCACCGTTTTGGGGCCCGAAGCAATTTCCATAGTTGTTGAACCCCAAGTTGGCTTATGTGTCGGTCACGAACACTCATAGTTTTGGCTAATTCTGGCCCGTTTCATCGACTATTACTCACTATTTTGGGGTCCCAAAGCGATTTCCATGGTTAACGAACTTCGGGTGCGTTTACGTGTCAGTCATCAACACTCGCGGGGTTTTTCGATCTGACCTGTTTCGTGGACTATTACTCACCGTTTTGGGGTTCCGAAGTGATATCCATGGTTGTTGAACCCCAAGGTGCGCTTACGTGTCGGTTATCAACAATCGCAGTTTTGGTCGATTTTGGCCCATTTCTTGGACTATTACTCACCGTTTTGGGGTCTTAGAGCGATTTCCATAGTTGTTGAACCCCAAGTTACGCTTATGTGTCGGTCATCAACACTCACAGTTTTGGCCGATTCTGGCCCGTTTCATGGGCTATTACTCACTGTTTTGGGGTCCCGAAGTGATTTCCATAGTTGTTGAACCCCAACATGCGCTTATGTGTGGGTCATCAACAATCATAGTTTTGACCGATTCTGGCCCGTTTCTTGGACTTTT
>NW_025262799.1:0-1613 GCF_018294505.1 Triticum aestivum
AAATAGCACTTCCTATATATAATTCTTTATCTCCGGACCATTCCGGAACTCCTCGTGACGTCCGGGATCTCATCCGGGACTCCGAACAACATTCGGGTTTCTGCATATACATATCTTCATAACCCTAGCGTCACCGAACCTTAAGTGTGTAGACCCTACGGGTTCGGGAGACATGCAGACATGACCGAGACGCTCTCAGTCAATAACCATCAGCGGGATCTGGATACCCATGATGGCTCCCACATGCTCCTCGATGTTGTCATCGGATGAACCACGATGTCGAGGATTCGATCAAACCCTGTATGCAATTCCCTTTGTCAATCGGTACGTTACTTGCCCGAGACTCGATCGTCGGTATCCCAATACCTTGTTCAGTCTCGTTACCGGCAAGTCACTTTACTCATACCGTAATGCATGATCACGTGTCCAACACCTTGGTCACATTGAGCTCAATATGATGATGCATTACCGAGACGGCCCAGAGATACCTCTCCGTCATACGGAGTGACAAATCCCAGTCTCGATCCGTGTCAACCCAACAGCTACTTTCGGAGATACCTGTAATGCACCTTTATAGTCACCCAGTTACGTTGTGACGTTTGATACACCCAAGGCACTCTTACGGTATCCGGGAGTTACACGATCTCATGGTCGAAGGAAGAGATACTTGACACTTGCAAAGCTCTAGCAAAACGAACTACACGATCTTTTATGCTATGCTTAGGATTGGGTCTTGTCCATCACATCATTCTCCTAATGATGTGATCCCGTTATCAACGACATCCAATGTCCATAGTCAGGAAACCATGACTATCTGTTGATCACAACGAGCTGGTCAACTAGAGGCTTACCAGGGACATAGTGTGGTCTAAGTATTCACACGTGTATTACGATTTCCGGATAATACAGTTATAGCATGAATAAAAGACAATTATCATGAACAATGAAATATAATAATACTTTTATTATTACCTCTAGGGCATATTTCCAACAGTCTCCCACTTGCACTAGAGTCACCAATCTAGTTACATTGTGATGAATCGAACACCCATAGAGTTCTGGTGTTGATCATGTTTTGCACGCGAGAGAGGTTTAGTCAGCGGATCTGCGACATTCAGATCCGTGTGCACTTTGCAAATCTCTATGTCTCCGTCTTGAACATTTTCACGGATGGAGTTGAAACGATGCTTGATGTGCCTGGTCTTCTTGTGAAACCTGGGCTCCTTTGCGAGGGCAATAGCTCCAGTGTTGTCACAGAAGAGTTTGATCGGCCCCGACGCATTGGGTATGACTCCTAGGTCGGTGATGAACTCCTTCACCCAAATCGCTTCATGTGCTGCCTCCGAGGCTGCCATGTACTCCGCTTCACACGTAGATCCCGCCACGACGCTCTGCTTGCAGCTGCACCAGCTTACTGCTCCACCATTCAACATATACACGTATCCGGTTTGTGACTTAGAGTCATCCAGATCTGAGTCGAAGCTAGCGTCGACGTAACCCTTTACGACGAGCTCTTCGTCTCCTCCATAAACGAGAAACATGTCCTTTGTCCTTTTCAGGTACTTCAGGATATTCTTGACCGCTGTCCAGTGTTCCTTGCCGGGATTACTTTG
>NW_025262800.1:0-1612 GCF_018294505.1 Triticum aestivum
AAAAAATGTAGATTATAGCAACATGAGTACAAAGGTACTCAGCAAGACTTACATCAGATCCTACATACATGCATATTATCAAGAAGGGTTGGTGGGGTTATTGCAGCAAGCCAGCTTTGACTCTTGGCTAGACTATCCTACGATACTCCAACCTGAAATGGTTTTGCGCACACGAGTCCACTACTCACCACTTCAATACACTACCGAGGATCCACCTCCGTCTTCCTACGGAAGAGCCATCCTCGGCACTCACACTTATCTTGAGGCTTTTAGTAGTTTCCATTTACTTGTCTATGAACTGTATAGGCAACCAAGTAGTCCTTTACCGCGGACGCGGCTATTCGAATAGATCATGTTAACCCTGCAGGGGTGTACTTCTTCATACACGCTCTCACCACTTACCGTCGTTTACACGACATGTACTCGGCAACCTTCAAGCGGAAGCCCAACGTGGGTGTCGGCCACGACCTACCTAATCACCTAAGACTCCAGTCCAGGTTTACCGCCTATTCAGGTTTCATCCGCAGGGAGTCCGGCCGAGGTTTCCCATACGGCCCCGAACGATGTGAACAGGGTTCCCGAGATACCTAACGGGTATTCGGTACACCCGGCCACGTACCTACCGCATCACAGCCCACCCCTACGGTCAGCGCTGTCCACGGCCTCCAGTAGACTACAAACACCAGAAACTACTTGCAACTCCTGGACGGAGAACTAGGGTGAATAAGAAGCCGAGAGGGTCCATTGGTTTCGGGCCCAATGCATGGTAGTAGCTGATTCTTAAATCACACATACAGATCTCAGTGCTTAAGGTCGGCTTGAAACAACCCACCATGTACTCCTACATGGCCTCCCATCGATACCTTTACCAAATCGTGTTCACCATACCACTCTCATTACTGACATAATCATTTCACTCTAGCCCATCACCCAGATGAACCAGACCTGACACGACTCTAAGCATAGCAGGCATAGCAAGGTAGGAACAACACATACATATGGCTCAAACAACTCCTACACATGCTAGTGGGTTTCATCTAGTTACTGTGGCAATGACAGGTCATGCAGAGGAAATGGGTTCAACTACCGTAGCACACAGCAGTTTGAAACGCGTTGTCTTAATGCAGTAAAAGAGAGCAGGAGCGAGAACATGGGATTATATCGATATGATCAAATGGTTGGTTGCTTGCCTGATGGTTCGATGCACTGATATGGTTCTTCGTTAGGGTAATCACGGTACTCCTCGGAGGCAGAACCTGTCGCAAAGGACATCGATACACAAGCATCACCAAACAATGTGCAACAATATGATGCATGCATGAAACATGGCAATATGAGTGTGTTGGGCTAATGCAACTAAAACCAGAAGGGTTTGAACAAATTTGAATCAAAGATTCAAATTTCAAACTCAAACATGGCCTCTTTAAGTGCTTTTCCTTGTTCTGCATTTAACATCAATTTAACTTGTTTGATCATGCATGAAAATAGTACAGATGGATAGATTGGATTTTTCTGATCATTTTTCATATATAATTTGTCCAATTTGGAGTTACAGAATAAAAGTTATGAATTTTTGAAGTTTAAATAATATTCTGGAATTTCCTGTGTAAAA
>NW_025262801.1:0-1612 GCF_018294505.1 Triticum aestivum
ATTGAAAACTCGCTTCACTTTGTTCACAGTATTAGATCCACCCTGCTGTTGCAAGGAGGATTTGGAATCCAACATTGTGCCGATTTTCCCATGTGGTACAATGTCACTCATGCCGAGGAAAGACCAAATTGAATTAGCAGAGCTGCGTAGCACTGGAGGTGATGAAGATCTTATCTGAGGTTACATATCAAACAAGCACAGAACTGTCAGTACAAGTGATTGCAACAATTCATGAACTGTGAGTGATCTCAGCATGTGGTACACTCACCGCATTCATTAGGCGGTTGATGGGCTTCTTAGTCACCGGTGTTCCGTCTCCACCTCGCGCCTGAACCTCTCCATGACCAGCTTCTATGTCTTCCTGAAGTGATGAGGCTGGTGTTATTGGTTCAGTAGGAGTTACTTGGTTAGAACCATTTGCTTTTGGTGGTGGTGGTGCTGCTGCTGCTGTGTTGCCATTCATCAAGAAGGCAGTTATGCTATCAACGTCCATTGAGATCATGGGCACTGGAGCACGGGGTGATGCTACCACTGGATATGCAACTGGTGAGGGGCCCAAGGACTAGAGCATACTGGAGGACCAAGACTGCAATGATCTAGGTGAAGAGAAGGAAGGACTTGGCATTCCTAGCAAGTGGGTTGACATTGTTCTGCTCATGAGGTGGTGGTGTTCTACTGTCTTCTTTCTATAATTGGTCTCTAAGTGGTAGTCTCCTGGGCTATAGACTATCACCCGCTTCAAGGTATCCTGCTTTAGCCATAGTTGTTTGCCCTGACTGCAAAATGCTTGCATCTGCTAGTTTCTTTTGCTGTCTACTACAAGTGAAAAAGGCTAAACACAGTAAATAAATTGTGTAAGGGTAAGCATAATTGCTAATGAAGCTGGTTACTTTACAATGTTATCAACAAAAAGGAAGTATTATTTGAGCTATTAAGGATGACATGTTTTCTTGACAGATGTAGCTATTCAATATATCTAAAAAAATACATAGAATTGCAGCAAAAGGAAGAGTTGATCTTAATATCGCTTTTACCAACCTTTTATTACCACCACTGGTTGGGGATGCATTGCCAGTAAAATTGACGACTTTAGTCTGCTTTTCACAATTCTGCAACTGATATCCTGTACTCATCTTGGCTTGGCAAGTTTTATTCCTCTCAAGAAGAGGCAGGAAATGATGTATGTATTTTTCATACTTGGGGAGATCCGCCTTCAAATCCTCGTGCACATCACTCTTCTGCAACAACATTAAATTCAGTATCCTTATGATTGATTTCTTGAAATTTGCTTTGCGTTTGTATTGATTAGCTTTTGCTTCAGATAGTGATGAGAATTGTTCCTGTATGGAGATGGAACCAAGGGTTTAAGTGACAGAGATGTGCAAAATCATCAATGAATGAAGATTTATCTCTAGGAATAGGACGAGTGACCTCTGTTAGTGCTGGAAGAACGACTCTACGATCCAGTTCCAAAAACTGAGGAAAATAAGCATCTTTCCAAGTCTTGATCTGCAATGAAATATTGCAACAATACAATTTGGATGAGCTGTGCAAATTTAACAAAAAACCATAAAAAAATCATCAACTTGATTTGGTCATTCAGCTATTAAGG
>NW_025262802.1:0-1612 GCF_018294505.1 Triticum aestivum
CCAGGCTGACAAGAGCTCATGCTCGGCCTGGATGGGAACATATCCTACAAGCCAAGTTAGAACAACTACCTGTGAAGCAAAGACTTCATTGCGTCCAAGACCTTGCCATCGCCACTTGTAGGTCCTCCAATCACGCCATGACATTCTCCGCATGTGTTGACACTCTGGAAATCTTGGTGCAGACATATCCCAAGGTGTCAACAAAAATAGAGCTTTGCGATACCCCGGTGAAGCTGGTTATGCTGATGTTGTGGGTGCACAAGACCGATCCCTATCAGATCAAGGTGTCCAAAGAGAATCATATATGCTGATCCTTGTTTCCCTTGGAAGGAGGAGTCCGGAACTCGCCAATGGCCATATCAAAGAGGGTTGATCACAGGTAGAATGGCAACTTCACACGAAGACCACTAGGGACACCGCCTTGATGATTATTATGCGAGACATGAGAGCCCAAGATCAACCATATCTCGATTCCCACCTCCGACGAAAGAAGGAGACCGCCGCTACCATGTCCAGGGCGGCCACCCTAGCACCCAATTGATGCAACATAGCCGCAGACCATCAATGCCACGCACACGAAGCAACAAGGTGCGAGATCGAGGCCTGCCAGGTCCATGTGGGAGTAGATTGAGCCTGCCTTGCCGCTGCTGCCAGCCGCCATCGCACCTCTGGCCGTCGTCGATACGCACCACCGTAGCAGAAGGACTGGGAAAAGGATTTGCCGCCACTCCCGGCCACGACGAACAAGATCACTGCCACCACCCTGTCGTGCGGGTTTTGCCCAGCGGTGCCTCCGGCGGCGGCGGAGGAAGGGGACGGGGTGAGGTAGGTGGGCCTCGAGGTTTGTCTGGGGTAGCCTCGGTGCGGAAGGGTGCCGCAACACGGGAGGGGGGGGGTCGGGGAAGGGTCGCTAGAGAATTTTACCACATGGTAGTCAAATAGGCTAGACATAAGTTTTAGGCTAAGATGGAGATCAGGAGAGGGACGTGTAGGAATCCGTCACAGGGGTGGACAGACCGGCGATTGGCATATCATCGATTTTTATCATGTGATTGGTACATCGGGAGGACCACCCATATTCAGGTCTCGGCGATGTAGCCATGTTGATGAACCTCATTAACACATTTCGGTGTCGTTGCTCATGCTTATATGATTTCTTGTCCTCGGCGGATCGACATGTGCCTCGAATTATTATAAGAAATTTTCGTGCTCAGTTGAAACACAAAGATCCCAAGATGAGTGAGACTACGGACTGGCTCATTCTTGAGCTAAAAAACAGGGGAATGTGGTTTCTTCGTATTTAAAAGAAAAATCAAAATCTTCTCAAAAGATCTAGCCAGAAATAGAAGTGTGGCATGAATATTCGACAATGTGCATATGTATTATATATGTGAAAAGAATGTACTCACCATTGCTTTGCATGGTTCGTGTCCAAGGAATACTCGCCAGGGTGTTCTACCTTGCATAGTAGCTGATTCAACGAGGATACGGTTAAACACGTGACCATGGACCACCTCCATGTTTCACCGCATAGACATGGTAAACGAGAAAGAAAAGTTAGAATTCATACCTTTATTGTGGTGGAGATTGGCTGCGGAATATATGACCATGC
>NW_025262803.1:0-1612 GCF_018294505.1 Triticum aestivum
GACCCAGGCGCGCTCGCCCCCGGCGCGCTCGCCCCCGACCCGTCGGCCCTCGCCTCCCTCCTCTGCTTCCTCCCCTCCCAACCTCGGCCGTCATCGGGCCTGCCTCCTCGCCCTACACCCTCTGTAAACCCCCCCTCTCTCTCTCTGCTAGCTAGGGTTAATTTACTTAGGTTTTAGTTATGTTAATTAGGTTATCTATTTAGTTATGAATTTAGATAGGTTTCAAAATTTGCTGAATTTATATGCAAATTTGAACTGGACATGTGATATGTGGATATGTCATGTTTTGGACATGTCATGTTTTGGTAAATGATCCGAGTGGCCTATGTTACGCCGAAATGTTGATTCATTTCCGTTCCGGTGAATTTCAGGTGCTCGATATGTCCATTTTTTAGCAAAGGTCATGCCGAAATTTCCCGTGAATAAAGGCATGATTTGTGCTACATAGTTGGCATATCGAGTGCTGGCACATAGATTTCTTTTTTATCTCATTTCTCATTTATTCATACTTTTAGAAATAAATGAGGACACTTAATCATAGGAAACATGTCAAACAACGAAGAAACTGGGCCTTCTGACCAAGATGCAGATGAGATGAATTATGAGGGTGAACAAGACTACCTCGACTTTTTGACTGCTAAGCAAGGTTTGCAGGTCCGCCTCGATGATGGTACTGATGCCGACACCGACACCTACGGTGCCGGCACCGATGGCGGCGCCGAGACCAGTGGGGAAGGTACCGGCGGGGAAGATACCGACTCCGATGCCGGTACCAAAAAGAGGAAGCATAAGAAGCAGAGGATACGAAAACCTAACAAACTAGGGATTGGACGACTTGTGATCACAAAGATGGCACCTGGCAAGTGTGAGCTGTTAGAGCCGGAAGAACCTCGCAAGTGCTATGGGAACCAAGTAGGATGCATCCTACGGGAATGCGCGAGCATCAATGACGATGACTTAAGGAGTAAAGAACATTTGACACAGTTGCTCCTAACGAAGTTGCACAAGAGATTCAAGTTCCCCGACCGGGATGATAACATAGAACAACCGTGGGATGATCCGAAGATGAAAAAGATTAACAATCACGCCATGGGCATGTTCAGCAATGATTTGGCCTCCTGGAAATCGAGACCCCTATCCAAGATTCTGGAGGAAAATCCGACACTTACGGAAGAGGAGTTCGAAAAGTTCAAGGACACTCGCGCTACCGAGGACGCCAAGGCTAAGGCTGCGAAATTCAAGAGCCTTCAGCAAAGGAACACGGGGAAGCATCGCCTCGGAAGCCGTGGCTACCTCGGTAAAAGGCCCATATGGGATAAGGAGGACGCGGAACGTGAAGCCGCGGGTCTCCCAGACCCCTTCACGAAGTTCACCAACCCCTTGGAGCATGACTTCATCAGGGCCCGCTACAAGTGGGACAAGGAGAAAAAGGTTTTTTACACGGACAAGATCACGAGGAAATTTATTAGACTACTGGAGAAGCAACACCAGCTTGCAGCCGAAAGCCCTACTTCTCCGATGAGGCCCAAGTGGGACACACCTCTCAACCGGGCCTTGAACGAACTTAAGGGACTCCCTTTGGGCCAGCGGCCGCAATATGGTCGTGTGCACG
>NW_025262804.1:0-1612 GCF_018294505.1 Triticum aestivum
GCACACAAAAGCATAGCAAACAGATTTGCTGAAATCTAGCTCATCAATATCAGATTTGGTGGCAAATAAACATGCACTTTTCAATTTAATTTCAGAAGCAACACTAGATGGTTTATTATTAGGCTTCATTTGTTGCTCAAATTCTTTTGCCACAATCTGATTTTCACTCTTATTCTTCTCCTGTTTTGCTTTATTAGCTCTATTAATATCATCTTTCAAAATGGAATCAGGAGTCATAGGAAGCAAAGTAATATTTTTATCCTTATGAACAAGAGTATAGTGATTGTTTCTACCATGGTGTACAGAATTTTTATCAAATTGCCATGGTCTACCAAGTAATAAGGAACATGCTTGCATAGGTACCACATCACAATCAACATAATCAGCATATGTAGAGATACTAAAATGCACACGAACAGTACGTGTTACCTTAACCTTGCCACTGTTGTTGAACCATTGGATGTAGTAAGGATGTGAATGTGGTCTTGTGGTGAGAGAAAGCTTCTCCACCATCTCCATGCTAGCCAAGTTGTTGCAGCTCCCTCCGTCTATTATGACGCGCACAGAACGTTCCTTCACAACTCCCTTGGTATGGAACAAATTGTGCCTCTGATTTTGCTCAGCTTGTGTGACCTGCACACTCAAAACACGTTGAGCAACTAAACATTCATACCTGTCAGCGTCTTCAGGAGCCATGTTGATAGAGGCGGAGGTGTCCCGTCTTTCGATGAGATGATGGATTTCGCTTTGGTGGAAGTCGACTTTGACGATCCGACTACGAACGTGCGAGGACGTCGCGCCTTAGCAATCGCTAAACCAACTCCGAAAGGTTATTGACCACGCCGGAGCACGATCAACCTGACCACGAGGGTCTGTTTCCTGCGAGCAAACGAAGAACAAGCAAGAAACTGAGATTGCAATCTGGATATTGCGAATATAAGATGAAAGCTTTATTGTTCAAGGTGGGGTTCTGTGACGCCTTTGTCTGGTCGTTGAACACAAACGAAGTACGCGAAGTTGCAGCTATGGCGAACTTTTAATCTAAACAAAACCCAAAGTCTAAACGATGCCCTAAGGGCTGTATATATGGAGGAAGAGGGCGGAATTTCATGGCCCTTGGTGGAGGGGTCCGAAATCAACCCTATCTCTTGTTTCCCCACACACACGGACTCTAAAAATAGCCTATACTTATGTATTTCGAAATTACATGGGCCTGGCCCAATAATAAGGTGACGCAGCACCTAAAATAGCCTCGGGACGAAATTTATGAAGTGGCATCTTGTATATTTCGTCCAAGGCTTCATGCACCCATTATGGTGGCTTCAAAGTCCTGAAATCATCACTTGTAACTCCGTTCTTGTTCCCCTTGCGCATGCCATCATCTCCATGCTTGTTCTTGCTCCAATGTTCATCCTTCTCCAAGCTAGGCCCTTCATTTGTAAGCAAAACAAATGTATCCAATTTAGGCAGTATCATATTCTCATGAACATTAGAATCATTACCAAGAAACGAAAGTACCTGGTAATTTAGTTGGCGTGCACGAGCTCTAGTAATTGGTCCAGTATGTATAGCAGCAGGGGCTGTGGGTGTAACAATTGTATTGATGTCCTCA
>NW_025262805.1:0-1612 GCF_018294505.1 Triticum aestivum
GAACGAAACCTTCCCAAAATCGGAAGTTCTGACCTACATGGCCAACCTAATAATAACGTGTACGGGGTTAAAATTTGCTCGACCGCCTTCACGGTACGAACAAAGTGTGAATTGGCATAATAATAACCCTTATAGTAGAAAAAAGATATAGTTAATCTCAAAACCGAAGAAAGGCATAGCAAAGTGCACTTACGTTCTGGTACGACCGACGTGACAGCCCCAAATAGTCTACAAAGTGGTTCCGCCCTATTATAGGGCAGCTATTGGAAATGTTATTATAAGTACTAACCTCCGTATGAATAGAGGCCTAAAGGAGCTCCAAAGTTCTTTTCTCGAAGTGCACCCCGCCTGTAAGGGTCTAGTCCGGTCATGGGCGCCACGTGATAGTATCAGAACCGACATGCTATTAAAACACATTTCAAATAATCTAAAAGTTTTTGGGAATTATACCTTTTGAGGAATTTCCATAAATGTTAACAAAATTTTGAAAACATTCATGAATTTGAACAATGTTTGTAAATTTAGAAAAAGTTCATGAATACGAAAAAATCTTCATGGATTTTTTTAAATGTTCAAAATTTTGTAAACATTTATGAAGTTGAATTTTTTTAAAAAAATTAAATTATGTTCTCAAATTGCAAAAAATGTTCAGAAATTAAAAAACAAAGAAAAATATATAAAAAAGAACAGGAAATTAAAGCATGAAGAAAACTGATAGAGGGGAAAAAAGAACCGAACGAAACCTTCCCAAAACCGGAAGGTCTGACCTACATGGCCAACCTAACAATAGCGTGTGCCGGGTTGACATTTGCTCAACCGCCTTCGTGGTACTTAATTAGGGACGTGGATAGACAGCGCCCGTGCGCTCGATGGTGCGTCTAGGCGGCCTTTCTATATAAAGCAAGTATGGACGTATGGTTCGATTTGACAGCCTAGGCCCTCCCAAAAAAGAAAAAATATATTTGGTCCTCACGTCCGTGTGCTTCCTCCCGCCCCATGTTTTCTTAGACAAGATCCACGTGCATTTATTTGGAAACTCAAATTTTTAAAGAACTGTAACTTTTGATTAGAGTATCAGAATTCAGATTCGTTTTCACCACTGGGTTTCTGGCGACGAGTTCTTCAAAACTAGATCTTATATGTGTATGTTTTGATGAATTTTTTGAGAGCAACTTTGGGTGCTAAGAAGCAACTTTAGTACTATAAGAAAGCAACTTCTTAGTTTTCCTAATATGACTCCCTACCAATGGAAAGTCCTTATGTAGTTGGCTACCATGACTATTAAGTTAACTAGATTTACCTCTAAGTTGCCTACCATAATACTATGGTTCAAATTATAGACTACTTGAGCAACGACGATGGTCAACTTTTCATAGTACTGTAGGCAACTGATTAGCGATGAGATGTTGTTGGGCATCATTAGTAGGCAACTAATTAGCAATATCGAGCGCCCTATAGCACCCATCATAGGCAAATAACTACTAATGACAGGCAACTGAGCATCAACAATAGACAACTTTTCATAGTAATTTAGGCAACTGATTAGCGATGAGTTGTTGTTGGGCATCATTTGTAGGCAACTAAATAGTAATATCGAGCAACTATAGCACCC
>NW_025262806.1:0-1612 GCF_018294505.1 Triticum aestivum
GAAGTAGGACTGATATACACAACAACAAAATTAAAAGAAAGAACATGACATGTGTTGATCCAGGAGTTATTTTTACCTGGTATGAATCCAAAGACCAAGTTTGTATACCCGCGGTGAATGTTTTTTGAAATTTTTGTACCAATTTGTTCCCACCGGCCAAGTTTATGTATCTAGGGTGCGATTACCTCTAAATAGTTGTAGTGGTATACTTCTTGGCATCATGCATTAGCAATTTATTTTGGTGGATCACATATCTCATTATTGATGGAACAATATCTAATATAATATTCCATTTACCCTAGCGGACCAGAAATAAGGCCACTCTCCCAACCATCCAACTAACGTACGTTTTCTTTTGGGTTTTCTCTTTGCATGCCTCTCTTTCGTTGGTTGTGCTCAGTTTTGCCCCACCTATCTAATTCTCCTCATTTTTTCCCTTCTCTCCTTAGCCCAACATCACAAATGCCAAATGGTGCACTATCGTCGGGTCAAAGCACCTTGACATTTACTTCCTGACGAGTGGGGCCGCGTTGAATCCTGATAGGTGGGCCAGGGCCTCTAATGACAGGTGGGGCTAGGGTAGCTTATGACAACTGGGACCGGCCTAAGGCTTGGTCATCTCTCTCTCTCTCTCTGTCTCTCTCTCAATTTCTAACCGTCGTACCCCGAGAAGCTCTCGAGATAGCCGTCGGTGCCGCCATGCCTGTCATGCTGAATCCGTTCGTTGGTAGCGCGATCGATGAACATTTGTGCTGCACCTCCGCTGCATCTACCTTACCCCCTCCATATCTAGTCCATCATCATCGCCCAATCTAGCCTGCCCTTGATGATGTGTCGTCGACCAATCGACTGATCCACCGCATCCACCTTTTATCTTCGCTTGCTTGAGAGGATCTTGAGGGAAGCTGTGGCTGCTTGAGGGGAGCTGCGGGAGCTTGAGAGATTGCTTGAGGGAAGCTGCAGGGCAATGGCGAGCGTTACCCCCTTCCACCTCCTCGAGCCTATCGACTGTGGTGAAGATTGGGTTGAACCGGGATTACAGGACTCATGGATTCCAGCTGGGTAAGTTTTAAATCCCTCGAATGTATGATCCAACTAGAGAATAGGGCTAGGATTTAAGCCTTGGGCACTTGAATTTTTGCCTGCCTGCCTGAAATTTTGCATGCCTAACTTCACACTTTCTTTTCATCGAGTAGGATCGATCCAGGGATTGCTTTTCGGCTGGCAGTTAGAATAGAGAGTGGCATATTGCATGGTACTAAAGCATCTACTTTCTGGCTTTTGCTATCCAAAGGTGGTAGGAACAAGTATTTCTTTCAAAGATTTTGTCAATTCCCTAAGTGTTGAGTATCGATGGAGCCATGCTCATGCTGTTTATATCAAACACTTCAACATTAGTGAGGAAATATTTGTCCCACTAACTTGTGATTAGCATCTTTTTGGCTGGAATGCTGACACTTTTTTTGGTACAATTCACATCGAAGTGCTTCAACCACCAAAATAATAGGAAAAAGGGGAAGGGTGTTCAGACCTCACATAACTCTACTAATTCTGAGGGCCCACGCACTCCTCATAGACCTAGACCATCTAAACCTACTGCCAGTAAGCCAGA
>NW_025262807.1:0-1612 GCF_018294505.1 Triticum aestivum
GTTACAAAACATGATCATCTCATACAACACATTATATCACATCATGTCTTGACCATATCACATCACAACATGCCCTGCAAAAACAAGTTAGACGTCCTCTACTTTGTTGTTGCATATTTTACGTGGCTGCTACGGGCTTAGCAAGAACCGTTCTTACCTACGCATCAAAACCACAACGATAGTTTGTCAAGTTGGTGCTGTTTTAACCTTCGCAAGGACCGGGCGTAGCCACACTCGGTTCAACTAAAGTGAGAGAGACAGACACCCGCCAGTCACCTTTAAGCAACGAGTGCTCCGAACGATGAAACCAGTCTCGCGTAAGCGTACGCGTAATGTCGGTCCGGGCCGCTTCATCTCACAATACCGCTGAACCAAAGTATGACATGCTGGTAAGCAGTATGACTTATATCGCCCACAACTCACTTGTGTTCTACTCGTGCATAGCATCAACGCATAAAACCAGGCTCAGATGCCACTGTTGGGGAACGTAGTAATTTCGAAAAATTTCCTACGCACACGCAAGATCATGGTGATGCATAGCAACGAGAGGGGAGAGTGTTGTCCACGTACCCTCGTAGACCGACAGCGGAAGCGTTATCACAACGCGGTTGATGTAGTCGTACGTCTTCACGATCCGACCGATCAAGTACCGAACGTACGGCACCTCCGAGTTCTACACACGTTCAGCTCGATGACGTCCCTCGAACTCCGATCCAGCCGAGTGTTGAGGGAGAGTTTCGTCAGCACGACGGCGTGGTGACGATGATGATGTTCCACCGCCGCAGGGCTTCGCCTAAGCTCCGCAACGGTATTATCGAGGTGCAATATGGTGGAGGGGGGCACCGCACATGGCTAAGAGATCTCAATGATCAATTTGTTGTGTCTCTGGGGTGCCCCCCTGCCCCCGTATATAAAGGAGCAAGGGGGAGGCAGCCGGCCAAGGGGAGAGGCGTGCCATAGGGGGGAGTCCTACTCCCACCGGGAGTAGGACTCCTCCTTTCCTTGTGGGAGTAGGAGAAGGGAAGGGGGAAGGAGAAAGAAGGAAGGGTGCGCCCCCCTTCCCTAGTCCAATTCGGACCAGACCATGGGGAGGGTGCGGCCACCTTTTGAGGCCTTTCTCTCCTTTCCCGTATGGCCCATTAAGGCCCAATACGAATTCCCGTAACTCTCCGGTACTCCGAAAAATACCCGAATCACTCGGAACCTTTCCGAAGTCCGAATATAGTCGTCCAATATATCGATCTTTACGTCTCGACCATTTCGAGACTCCTCGTCATATCCCCGATCTCATCCGGGACTCCGAACTCCTTCGGTACATCAAAACTCAATAAAACTGTCATCGTAACGTTAAGCGTGCGGACCCTACGGGTTCGAGAACTATGTAGACATGACCGAGACACCTCTCCGGTCAATAACCAATAGCGGGACCTGGATGCCCATATTGGCTCCCACATATTCTACGAAGATCTTTATCGGTCAGACCGCATAACAACATACGTTGTTCCCTTTGTCATCGGTATGTTACTTGCCCGAGATTCGATCGTCGGTATCTCGATACCTAGTTCAATCTCGTTACCGGCAAGTCTCTTTACTCGTTCTGTAATACATCATC
>NW_025262808.1:0-1612 GCF_018294505.1 Triticum aestivum
GTTTTCGGTAGGGAACATCCCACCTTCAGGGACGAAACAATATCCATTGCCTCTTATTGCTTTGAAGTTTTTTTCTCGTGTCAACATGGAACAACAGGAGTGTTGTGTGAATTTTTGTGATTTTTCGGGGTTCGTTTGGACATTTTTATGCATTGAGTGAGTTTTCAATGCATTTATGTGCATAATCCAAATTTGAACTACATGCGCATGCTTCAGTAGATATAAATTGGTTGAAAAATCAAATCTGTGTCCTTGGCTGCATGCTTAGGCCCATGCAAGAAATGGGAATGAATTTCAAACACCGTGGCAGCGTTGATTGCCGGAAAAACATTGAGATGCCTGGTTTTTAAATTCTAGTAAATCCAAAACTCTTCTGAAATTCTTGAAACTTGGCATTCTATCATGGAGCGGCATCAACATGCCGTGGTACAAATTTTGTCCCATTTGGGGCAGGTTTGGGTATATGCTTCTCACAACAAGCTAGATGGTTTTTGGTAGGGAACCTGCCACCTTTGGGACGAAACGATATCCATTGCCTCTTATTGCTTTGAAGTTTTTTTCTTGTGTCATCATAGAACAATAGGAGTTTTGTGTGAATTTTTGTGATTTTTCGGGGTTCGTTTGGACATTTTTATGCATTAACTGAGTTTTCAATGCATTTATGTGAATAATTCAAATTTGAACTACATGCGCATGCGCCACTGCATATAAATTGGTTGAAAAATATAATCTGTGTCCTTGGGTGCATGCTTATGTCCCATGCAAGAAATGTGAATGAATTTCAAACACCACAGCACCGTTGATTGCCGGCATAACATTGAGATGCCTGGTTTTTAAATTCTAGTAAATCCAAAACTATTCTGAAATTCATGAAACTTGGCATGCTATCATGGAGCGGCATCAACATGCCATGGTAAAATTTTTGTCCCATTTGGGGCAGGTTTGGGTATATGCTTCTCACAAACCGGAGCTTCTCACAAAAAGCATGATGGTTTTCGGTAGGGAACGTCCCATCTTCAGGGACGAAACAATATCCATTGCCTCTTATTGCTTTGAAGTTTTTTTCTCGTGTCAACATAGAACTACAGGAGTGTTGTGTGATTTTGTGGGGTTTGTTTGGACATTTTTATGCATTAAGTGAGTTTTCAATGCATTTATGTGCATAATTCAAATTTGAACTACATGCGCATGCTCCAGTGCATATAAATTGGGTGAAAAATCAAATCTGTGTCCTTGGGTGCATGCTTAGGTCCCATGCAAGAAATGGGAATGAATTTCAAACACCATGGCACCGTTGATTGCCGGCAAAACATGAAGATGCCTGGTTTTTAAATTCTAGTAAATCCAGAACTCGTATAAAATTCATGAAACTTGGCATGCTATCATGGAGCGGCATCAACATGCCGTGGTACAAATATTGTCCCATTTGGGGCAGGTTTGGGTATACGCTTCTCACAAACCGGAGCTTCTCACAACAAGCACGATGGTTTTCGGTAGGGAACGTCCCACCTTTGGGGACGAAACGATATCCATTGCCTCTTATTGCTTTCAAGTTTTTTTCTCGTGTCAACATAGAACAACAGGAGTGTTGTGTGAATTTTTGTGATTTTTC
>NW_025262809.1:0-1612 GCF_018294505.1 Triticum aestivum
ACGAGATTGACTGGGAGAATTTATCGAACAAGGAGCTTCATGATAAGTTTCAGCAAATGATGACTGAACAGGTGCAAGATGTGCTGAACAATTTTGAAGAGGCCATGGAGAAGATCACTGGCCTTGAGAAGACGTTCGAAACAAAGCTCGATAACAAGTTTAATGAATTGCTCGCGCGTCTTCCACCACCACCACCCGCTGCACCTAACGCACCTCTCCAACAACAACAACAACGACTACCTCCACGTCGCGAAGCAGACCTCCGCCGAGCAAGCCGTGTTCCTCTTGCGTTTGGCCAAACTGTTGGTGCTGCTGTTGATACTTCTGTGGCTCCTGCTGCTGATGCGGAGGAGGATGATTATGTGGGAGATTATGAGGATGAGGTTGATCAAAATCAACACTACATGCAGCCACCTGTACCACCACCAGCAGGTCGACCTCAGGTATATATTCGTAATGGTAGGCCTGCGCCACCACCTCAGGTACGAGATGATGTCCATATTCCTAAACTGAAATTGAATATTCCACCATTTGAGGGTAGATATGTTCCTGATATATATCTTACTTGGGAGTTAGAAACTGAACAACGATTTACATGTTTACAATATCCTGAGGAGAGACGAGTTGCTGCTGCCGTTTGTGCTTTCAGTAGTTTTGCATGTGTATGGTGGTCTGAACATTGTAGATTATATCCTATTCCAACTACTTGGGCTGCTTTGAAAACTGCTATGCGTACGCGTTGGGTTCCACCATATTATCAACGTGAATTGCTTCAAAAATTGCAGCGTTTAAGACAAGGGAAAAATTCTGTAGAAGAATATTATCAGGAATTACAAACTGGCATGATTAGATGTGGTATTGTCGAGGAGAATGAAGCTATGCTTGCACGTTTTCTGGGTGGATTAAATAGAGAGATTCAGACCATTCTAGACTATAAGGAGTATACTAATATCACTCGTTTATTCCATCTTGCTTGTAAAGCTGAACGTGAAGTGCAGGATCGACAAGCATTGGGGCGAACTAACTTTTCTGTAGGCCGACCTTCATCATGGACACCACGTGCATCTTCTACTTCAACTGCACCAGCACCTCCATCCGGTGCCACCTCCAGCCGTGATACAAGAAAACAGGCACAACCACCATTATCTGCCAAGAGCGCACCTGCGGGGCCTGCACAACGTTCTTCTTCTTCCATGGCATCAACAGGGCACACAAGTGATATTATTTGTCGTCGTTGTAAGGGAGGAGGTCATTATGCGAGGGAATGCAAATCTCCACGTGTGATGATTGCTACCGCGGATGGTGGATATGAGTCCGCTAGTGACTATGATGAGGAGACATTGGCTCTTATTACACGTGAAGAACATGGTGGAGATGATTCTGATCATGAGACGCAATACATGGCTCCTGAAGACGCTGACAGGTATGAATGTTTAGTTGCTCAACGTGTTTTGAGTGTGCAGGTCACACAAGCTGAGCAAAATCAGAGGCACAATTTGTTCCATACCAAGGGAGTTGTGAAGGAACGTTCTGTGCGCGTCATAATAGACGGAGGGAGCTGCAACAACTTGGCTAGCATGGAGATGGTGGAGAAGCTTTCTCTCACCACAAG
>NW_025262810.1:0-1612 GCF_018294505.1 Triticum aestivum
GATTTATCCTGAGATACGTCCTCAACACTCAGCAGCCACTCCTCATCACCCATTTTCTAATTGATTCATTAGTCATTAGGCAGTACTGTCATTAGGGTTTGTTGTGTGCTGAGTGCTACCTACACTTAATGGTTCAGATGTATTTCAGTAATCTTTAGTACCTGTAAAGTTCACAAGGTTTCAAAATTCCGGCCCTAGATAGACACAAGTCATTTTGGATTGTTGGTCATAGTGACATTGACCCAGATTACTACAGTAGGCCAGGTTTGTTGACAATTTTACTTGTATTTCTTACTCATTCGATATGATATCCAATTATTCATGTCGATTAGTTGCAAACAATAAGTGCTAGACAAACTTCTTGATTCAGATTTTCGACGGTCTCTTACTACAGTTACAATTCTGCATACCTGTCCTAGTAAGCTTACAAGTAAATGATTGATTCACTACATCTATGCTTGCCTTGTCATATTTGTTGTCAATATTCTTTTAGGGTGAACCACCTTGTTTCAAAATACTGGAACCGTAGACATGAGTGAATAGTATTTCTCTGTGATCTCTTCCATCATGTGTGGGCAACGAGCACTGCATTGTATAGAAAGAAAGTGTCATTTCCAGCTTTTACATAGACTACGATCTTTTACATGGAATACAATCTGCCTACTTGCACTACAAAAAAAAGACACATCCGTGACATTTTGGGCCGAGCGAAAAAAAATTTTGTCATACTTATGACACTTCTATGACGATAATTGTGACAAAACCCGGGATCATCATAGATGTGGTGGGGTCCTACTTCTATGACAAAAAATCATGACAGAAAATGGGCTTTTCATCCTGGGCGGGCCGGAGATGCAGCTGCATGACATTCTTTGGGCCGTCCATGACGGAAAAAACCGTGGTAGAAGCGAGGGCGAGGAAAATATCGGGGTGTGGCCGGTTACAGTGGTTGGTCGGGGCCGAGCGATGCGCGTCTCTCTCATACACGCACGCGCGTGGGTGCGAGGCGTTGGGCTCTAACTGAACCCCAACGAGGCGTTGGGCTCTAACTGAACCCGAGCGAGGCGTTGGGCTCTAACTGAACCCGAGCGATTGCACTGCAGGCTACGTGTTACTGAACTCGAGCGATCGATCGATGGCTGTTAACTGAACCCGATCGAGCGATTCCTTCACTACTGCTGCTAACTGAAGCCGATTGATGCTGCCTCTGGATGAACAGTGAGCGTTGCTGGGGGGGTTTGGATGAACAGTTCCCGGTGGGGGTGGATGAACAGGACCCCGTGGTGTTGCCTCTGGATGAACAGGACCCCGATCGATCAAGTCGGTTGGGGCTGGATGAACAGGACCCCGTGGAGGGCTGGATGAACAGGACCACCCGTGCAGGATGAACAGTAGACGGTGGAGGGCTGGATGAACAGTAGCCCGTGGAGGGATGGTTGAACAGGAGCCCGTGGAGAGGGCTGGTTGAACAGTAGCCGGTGGAGTAGCGCGCGGTGGAGGCTGGATGAACAGTCGCAGGTGGAGGCTGGAGGAGGTCGACGGTGGATGAATAGTAGCCCATGGAGGCTGGAGGGGGTCGACGGTGGAGATGAACAGTATCCCGTGGAGTCCC
>NW_025262811.1:0-1612 GCF_018294505.1 Triticum aestivum
CTGCTTGATTTTTCAGTCGGGGTATATGATGGAGCTCCAACCCCTCGAACTTCTTCTCCAGCTTCCTTACTGCACTGCAGTATCCAGTCATGGCTGGGCTTCTCACGTCCCACTCTTTCATCACCTGATTGACCACTAAATCCGAGTCGCCATAGACCATTAGGCGACGGACGCCGAGTGAAATGGCCATGCGCAACCCATATAGGAGGGCCTCATATTCTGCCTCATTGTTGGAGGAATCAAAGTGAATCTGGAGCACATATCTGAGCTTATCTCCTCTGGGGGAAACCAGGACAACCCCAGCACCGGAACCATTCAACATCTTAGAGCCATCGAAAAACATGGTCCAATGCTCCGAGTGAACTTCAGTCGGCTGCTGTTGTTCAATCCACTCGGCGAGGAAATCTGCTATCGCCTGGGACTTAATGGCTTTCTTTGCCTCAAACTTGATATCAAGGGGAAGAAGTTCAATCGCCCATTTGGCCACTCGACCAGTTGCATCGCTGACGACTGTGATGGAATGGTCAGAGAAATAATGAGCAACCTTCTTTGTGGTCATGTATATTCCATACACAAGCTTCTGATAATGAGGATATCTCTGCTTGGATGGAGTCAAGACTTCAGACAAATAGTACACTGGGCGCTGAACTTTGAGAGCTTTTCCTTCTTCTTCCCGCTCGACCGTTAGCACAGTACTGACGACTTGTCCTGTGGCTGCGATGTAGAGCAACAGAGGCTCTTTGCTGATTGGAGCAGCAAGCACCGGCTGGGTGGAGAGCAGAGCTTTTAGCTCGGCAAACGCTGCATCAGCTTCTGGAGTCCACTCGAACTTGTCAGCCTTCTTCATCAGTCGATAAAGAGGCAGTGCCTTTTCACCGAGTCGTGAGATGAATCGACTTAATGCGGCCAAGCATCCAGTAAGCTTCTGGACATCGTGCACTCGCACAGGGCGTTTCATTCGGAGAATAGTGCCAATCTTCTCTGGGTTAGCGTCGATTCCCCGTTCGGAAACGAGAAAACCAAGTAACTTGCCACCAGGAACTCCAAATGTGCACTTTGATGGATTGAGCTTGATATCATACCTTCTGAGGTTGGCAAATGTTTCGGCAAGGTCAGCGAGCAGGTCGGAACCTTTTCGTGACTTGACAACAATATCATCCATATAAGCTTCCACATTCCGACTGATTTGGGTGAGTAGACACTTCTGAATCATTCGCATAAATGTGGCTCCGGCATTCTTGAGGCCGAATGGCATGGTGATATAGCAGAAGCACCCGAATGGAGTGATGAAAGCTGTTTTTACCTCATCGGGCCCGTACAGACGGATCTGGTGGTACCCGGAGTAAGCATCTAAAAAAGACAACCTCTCGCATCCCGCGGTCGAGTCAACAATTTGATCTATGCGAGGGAGAGGAAAGTGATCTTTCGGGCAGGCCCGGTTGATGTGCTTGAAATCAATGCACATTCGGAGCGACTTGTCCTTCTTAGGGACCATGACGACATTAGCGAGCCACTCGGAGTGGTATATCTCTCGGATAAATCCTGCCGCCAACAGTCGAGCCACTTCTTCACCGATGGCCTTTCTCTTCTGGACGGCGGACCGCCGAAGATG
>NW_025262812.1:0-1612 GCF_018294505.1 Triticum aestivum
TCCTCATCCGGTGCTGGTCCTCAGAAGTGCCGCGTGTGGGTGCCCAACACCGCCCTGCCACCCAGGTTCACACCGAGGCCATCTTTCCAGGCGCCTCGCCCTGTTCAACAGTCTGCACCGGCCAAGCCCTATGGGGGTCCAGCCAACAATGCTCCTCCACGTACCAGTTCCGTGACTTGTTTCAAGTGTGGGGAATCTGGCCACTATATGCGTGAGTGTCCCCAGACCAACCCCAACCAGTCTGCTAAAGCTGTTGGCCGTGGCAAGCCGACAGGGAAAGTGTTCCACGCCAAGCCGGTCACCGCTTCACATGGCCATGTCAACTGTATCTCGGCCGAAGAAGCTCAAGAGGATCCCAACGTCGTTCTCGGTACGCTTCTTGTTAATTGCCACCCGTCATGTGTTCTTTTCGATACATGAGCCTCTCATTCTTTTATATCCGAAAATTATGCTCGTTTGCATAACGTTGCATTCTGTGACATGCCATCCACTATGGAAATTTCTACTCCCGGGTCTAGATGGCAGACCTCTAGGGTAAGTTATGGAAATGAAATCCAAGTCGACAGACTTGTTTTCCTTGCATCTTTGATAGCCCTTAAATTTTCAGATATTAATATCATTTTGGGTATGGACTGGATGTCAGCTCATCAAGCCAAAATTGATTGCTTCTCTAGGACTGTTCAACTCACCCATCCTTCGGGGAAGATAGTCAATGTCTTGACCCCATTAGCCAAGCGACAGTTATATTCTCTTAACACCAGCCCTTTGCCAGACCTTGAGGACATTCCGGTAGTCCGTGACTTCCCGGATGTCTTTCCAGAGGAAGTGCCAGGTGTTCCACCTGACAGGGATGTTGAGTTTGTAATAGACCTCATTCCAGGAACCGTTCCGATTGCTAGAAGACCTTATAAGATGGCACCCCTAGAACTAGCCGAGCTTAAGAAACAACTCGATGAGTCCTTCAAAAAGGGTTTCATCCGACCTAGCTCATCTCCGTGGGCTTGCCCCGTCCTATTCGTCAAGAAGAAGGATGGTACGGACCGGATGGTTGTAGATTACCGACCTGTCAATTTGGTCACAATCAAGAACAAATATCCACTTCCCAGGATCAACGACCTGTATGATCAGCTCGCTGGATCCTCAGTCTTCTCCAAGATGGATTTGAGGTTGGGCTACCATCAAATCAAAATCAGAAACGGAGACATTCCTAAAACGGCCTTTGTTACTCGTTATGGCCAATACGAGTACACCGTCATGTCCTTCGGCTTAACCAACGCTCCAGCCACCTTCTCTCGGTTAATGAACTCAATCTTCATGGAGTATTTGGATAAATTCGTCGTGGTTTACCTCGATGATATACTCATCTACTCCAAGAACGAGGAAGAACATGCCGAACATCTAAGGCTAGTGTTGAAGAAACTTCGAGAGCATCGCCTTTATGCCAAATTTTCTAAATGTGAATTCTGGTTGTCAGAAGTGACCTATCTGGGTCATGTAATATCTGGTAAAGGTATTGCTGTTAACCCTGAGCGAGTTCAAGCCGTCCTTAATTGGACTCCACCTGAATCGGTCAAGCAAGTTCGGAGTTTTCTGGGCTTAGCGAGCTATTGTC
>NW_025262813.1:0-1612 GCF_018294505.1 Triticum aestivum
TTATCTTGATTCGGCGGCATCGTGGGATGAAGCGGCCCGGACCAACCTTACACGTACGCTTACGTGAGACCGGTTCCACCGACAAACATGCACTAGTTGCATAAGGTGGCTGGCGGGTGTCTGTCTCTCCCACTTTAGTCGGATCGGATTCGATGAAAAGGGTCCTTATGAAGGGTAAATAGCAATTGGCATATCACGTTGTGGTTCATGCGTAGGTAAGAAACGTTCTTGCTAGAAACCCATAGCAGCCACGTAAAACATGCAACAACAATTAAAGGACGTCTAACTTGTTTTTGCAGGGTATGCTATGTGATGTGATATGGCCAAAGGATGTGATGAATGATATATGTGATGTATGAGATTGATCATGTTCTTGTCATAGGATTCACGACTTGCATGTCGATGAGTATGACAACCGGCAGGAGCCATAGGAGTTGTCTTTATTTTTTTGTATGACCTGCGTGTCATTGAAGAACGCCATGTAAACTACTTTACTTTATTGCTAAACGCGTTAGTCATAGAAGTAGAAGTAGTCGTTGGCGTGACAACTTCATGAAGACACGATGATGGAGATCATGATGATGGAGATCATGGTGTCATGCCGGTGACAAGATGATCATGGAGCCCCGAAAATGAAGATCAATGGAGCTATATGATATTGGCCATATCATGTCACAACTATATAATTGCATGTGATGTTTATTATGTTTATGCATCTTATTTGCTTAGAACGACGGTAGTAAATAAGATGATCCCTCATTAAAATTTCAAGAAGTGTTCTCCCCTAACTGTGCACCGTTGCTACAGTTCGTCGTTTCGAAGCACCACGTGATGATCGGGTGTGATAGATCCTTACGTTCACATACAACGGGTGTAAGACAGTTTTACACAGCGAAAACACTTAGGGTTAACTTGACGAGCCTAGCATGTACAGACATGGCCTCGGAACACGGAGACCGAATGGTCGAGCATGAGTCGTATAGTAGATACGATCAACATGAAGATGTTCACCGATGATGACTAGTCTGTCTCACGTGATGATCGGACACGGCCTAGTTTGACTCGGATCATGTAATCACTTAGATGACTAGAGGGATGTCTATCTGAGTGGGAGTTCATAAGATGAACTTAATTATACTGAACATAGTCAAAAGACCTTTTGCAAATTATGTCGTAGCTCACGCTATAGTTCTACTGTTTAGATATGTTCCTAGAGAAAATATAGTTGAAAGTTGATAGTAGCGATTATGCGATCAGTAGAAAGCTCATGTCCTTAATGCACCGCTCAATGTGCTGAACCCCAAACGTCGTTTGTGGATGTTTCGAACATCGAACATACACGTTTTGATAACTACGTGATAGTTCAGTTAAATGGTTTAGAGTATAGGCACCAAAGACGTTTTCGAAATGTCGCGGAACATATGAGATGTTTCGAGGGCTGAAATTAAGATTTCAGGCTCGTGCCCACGTCAAGAGGTATGAGACCTCCGACGATTTTCTTAGCCTGCAAACTAAGGGAGAAAAGCTCAATCGTTGAGCTTGTGCTCAGATTGTCTGAGTACAACAATCACTTGAATCAAGTGGGAGTTGATCTTCCAGATGAAATAGTGAT
>NW_025262814.1:0-1612 GCF_018294505.1 Triticum aestivum
ATAAATGCTTATTATTCATGCTAGAATTGTATTAACCGGAAACATAATACATGTGTGAATACATAGACAAACAGAGTGTCACTAGTATGCCTCTACCAGACTAGCTCGTTAATCAAAGATGGTTATGTTTCCTAGCCATAGACATGAGTTGTCATTTGATTAACGGGATCACCTCATTAGGAGAATGACGTGATTGACATGACCCATTACGTTAGCTTAGCACCCGATCGTTTAGTATGTTGCTATTGCTTTCTTCATGACTTATACATGTTCCTATGACTATGAGATTATGCAACTCCCGTTTACCGGAGGAACACTTTGTGTGCTACCAAACGTCACAACGTAAATGGGTGATTATAAAGGTGCTCTACAGGTGTCTCCAAAGGTACTTGTTGGGTTGGCGTATTTCGAGATTAGGATTTGTCACTCTGATTGTCGGAGAGGTATCTCTGGGCCCACTCGATAATGCACATCACTATAAGCCTTGCAAGCATTGTGACTAATGAGTTAGTTGCGGGATGATGTATTATGGAACGAGTAAAGAGACTTGCCGGTAACGAGATTGAACTAGGTATCGAGATACCGACGATCAAATCTCGGGCAAGTAACATACCGATGACAAAGGGAACAACGTATGTTGTTATGCGGTCTGACCGATAAAGATCTTCGTAGAATATGTGGGAGCCAATATGGGCATCCAGGTCCCGCTATTGGTTATTGACCGGAGAGGTGTCTCGGTCATGTCTACATAGTTCTCGAACCCGAAGGGTCCGCACGCTTAAAGTTACGATGACAGTTATATTATGAGTTTATATGTTTTGATGTACCGAAGGTTGTTCGGAGTCCCGGATGTGATCACGGACATGACGAGGAGTCTCGAAATGGTCGAGACATAAAGATTGATATATTGGACGACTATATTCGGACACCGGAAGTGTTCCAGAGAAGTTTCGGATTAAACCGGAGTGCCGGAGGGTTACCGGAACCCCCCGGGGAAGTATTGGGCCTTAGTGGGCCTTGAGGGGAGAGAGAGGGCAGCAGCCAGGAGGTGGCGCGCCCCCTCCCAGGAGGAGTCCTAGTTGGACTAGGAGAGGGGGGCGCAGCCCCCTTTCCCTCTCCCTCTCCCTCTCTTTCCTTCCCCCCTTCTTTTCCTAGTAGGACTAGGAAAGGGGAGTCCTACTCCTACTAGGAGGAGGACTCCCCCCCCTCTCTTTGGCGCGCCAAGGGCAGCCGGCCTCCCCCTTGCTCCTTTATATACGGGGGCAGGGGGCACCTCTAGACACACTTGATATACGATATTTTAGCCGTGTGCGGTGCCCCCCTCCACCATATTACACCTCGATAATACCGTTGCGGAGCTTAGGCGAAGCCCTGCGTCGGTGGAACATCATCATCGTCACCACGCCGTCGTGCTGACGAAACTCTCCCTCAACACTCGGCTGGATCGGAGTTCGAGGGACGTCATCGAGCTGAACGTGTGTAGAGCTTGGAGGTGCCGTACGTTCGGTACTTGATCGGTCGGATCGTGAAGACGTACGACTACATCAACCGCGTTGTGATAACGCTTCCGCTGTCGGTCTACGAGGGTACGTGGACAACACTCTCCCCTCTC
>NW_025262815.1:0-1612 GCF_018294505.1 Triticum aestivum
AACGTTCCTTCACAACTCCCTTGGTATGGAACAAATTGTGCCTCTGATTTTGCTCAGCTTGTGTGACCTGCACACTCAAAACACGTTGAGCAACTAAACATTCATACCTGTCAGCGTCTTCAGGAGCCATGTATTGCGTCTCATGATCAGAATCATCTCCACCATGTTCTTCACGTGTAATAAGAGCCAAAGTCTCCTCATCATAGTCACTAGCGGACTCATATCCACCATCCGCGGTAGCAATCATCACACGCGGAGATTTGCATTCTCTCGCATAATGACCTCCTCCCTTACAACGACGACAAATAATATCACTTGTGTGCCCTGTTGATGCCCTGGAAGAAGAAGAACTCTGTGCAGGCCCGGCAGGTGCGCTCTTGGCAGATAATGGTGGTTGTTCCTGTTTTCTTGTATCACGGCTGTAGGAGGCACCTGATTGAGGTGCTCGTGCAGTTGAAGTAGAAGATGCACGCGGTGTCCATGATGAAGGTCGGCCTGCAGAAAAGTTAGTTCACGCCAATGCTTGTCGATCCTGCACTTCACATTCAGCTTTACAAGCAAGATGGAATAAACGAGTGATATTAGTATACTCCTTATAGTCTAGAATGGTCTGAATCTCTCTATTTAATCCACCCAGAAAACGTGCAAGCATAGCTTCATTCTCCTTAACAATACCACATCTAATCATGCCAGTTTGTAATTCCTGATAATATTCTTCTACAGAATTTTTCCCTTGTCTTAAACGCTGCAATTTTTGAAGCAATTCACGTTGATAATATGGTGGAACCCAACGCGTACGCATAGCAGTTTTCAAAGCAGCCCAAGTAGTTGGTATAGGATATAATCTACAATGTTCAGACCACCATACACATGCAAAACTAGTGAAAGCACAAACAGCAGCAGCAACTCGTCTCTCCTCAGGATATTGTAAACATGTAAATCGTTGTTCAGTTTCTAACTCCCAAGTAAGATATATATCAGGAACATATCTACCCTCAAATGGTGGAATATTCAATTTCAGTTTAGGAATATGGACATCATCTCGTACCTGAGGTGGTGGTGCAGGCCTACCATTACGAATATATACCTGAGGTCGACCTGGTGGTGGTGGTGCTGGTGGCTGCACGTAGTTCGGATTTTGATCAACTTCATCCTCATAATCTCCCACATAATCATCATCCTCCTAGGTACCAGCAGCAGCAGTAGCAGGAGCCAAAGAAGCACCAACAGCAGTAGCAGCGGCACCAGAATTTTGTCCTGGCTCAATAGGAACACGCTGTGCTCGTCCATACTGATTCGGAAGGGGGCGTAGTTGTTGTTGTTGCAGAGGTGCGACAGGTGCAGCCGGTGGTGGAAGACGCGCAAGCAGTTCATTAAATCTGTTATCGAGCTTTGTTTCGAACGTCTTCTCAAGGCCAGTAATCTTCTCCATGGCCTCTTCAAAATTGTTCAGCACATCTTGCACCTGTTCAGTCATCATTTGCTGAAACTTATCATGAAGCTCCTTGTTCGATAAGTTCTCCCAGTCAATCTCGTCGGCTTGTGATCCTGGCATGGTTAGCAGCAATAGAAACACACAAGAATATGATCCTACAGACTACTAAGAAGTGGT
>NW_025262816.1:0-1612 GCF_018294505.1 Triticum aestivum
AAGAAGTGGACGAAGGCTGAAGAAGCAATCTCTGCCTCCCTATCGCTGCGTCCTGCTCCTCAATATGTCACCTTAGTCATGGCCGCCTTATCCCTCATGCTGCTGATTTGAATCTGCCCTACTCTTCTTCTCCTAGACTGCTCGAGCGCTTCAGCGGGTGCCTTGCCGACGACAGGGAAGGAAGGACCAGAGTAAGTATAATATGGAAGTTCCTGTTCAAATTAGTAGAATATGCTTACTAGGGGTTAGAATTTATAGATATATACCACAATTTTCACTACAGATTAAATATAATATGAAAGTTCTTGTCAGTTTTCTTTGTAGTTAGTTTGCGACAATCACAACATGATCATTTGAATATTTTGTTGTAACAAATCTATTATAGCTATTGTTGTGAAAGAAAAATCCTTAAAAAATCACCCAATAGCAACCCGAGGAAGTTAAGAGACATAAATGATCCAGATATGGTTCCATTATGCTCCCTCTGTTCGATAATATATGACGTTTTCTGGCAGTACACAATGCCAAAAACGTCTTATATTATGGGACAGAAGCGAGTTTGTGATTTTTTTTGTTATTCTTGATTCCACATGCTTCATTTGGGTGAATAATCCATTGGCATCCAAATTTGGAGATTAATTCACCTATGTAATGTGCATAATCAATGACACATTTTTACTATGATGAATATGTAAATAAATTTTGTACAATTCCATAAATACACAGTTAAGCATTTTTGTTGTAAAGATAATGTAGATAATTTTTTATAGCTTTGCAAATAAGAATAACCTTGGTGTATAAATCCGATCAGAGTAGAGGTAGCTATGCAATGGTCTTGCGTCACATCATTAGTCTAAGGCTCTAACCACATTCATGGAGAATCTAACATCCCAACTACGCATATCTGTTTGTTCCAGAAGCCACGAAATTGAGGTACGCAGAAGATGAAGAAACCTGAGAATTGATGATCGAATGAAGAGTCGGAGCTCGAGCATCACATAGTCGTCAGCTATGGTGGCTTGTGGGCGGATGTTTCTCAGACCTAAGTTGTTGCCGCTGGACCGTGGTTACATTCATCCTAGCTTGGAGGAAATGGTGCGGGAAGATATGCATGTGTAGGGCGAAGAAGTGGACGAAGGCCGAAGTAGCAATCTCTGCCTCCCTATCGCTGCGTCCTGCTCCTCAATATGTCACCTTAGTCATGGCCGCCTTATCCCTCATGCTGCTGATTTGAATCTGCCCTACTCTTCTTCTCCTAGACTGCTCGAGCGCTTCAGCGGGTGCCTTGCCGACGACAGGGAAGGAAGGACCAGAGTAAGTATAATATGGAAGTTCCTGTTCAAATTAGTAGAATATGCTTACCAGGTGTTAGAATTTATAGATATATACCACAATTTTCACTACAGATTAAATATAATATGAAAGTTCTTGTCAGTTTTCTTTGTAGTTAGTTTGCGACAATCACAACATGATCATTTGAATATTTTGTTGTAACAAATCTATTATAGCTATTGTTGTGAAAGAAAAATCCTTAAAAAATCACCCAATAGCAACCCGAGGAAGTTAAGAGACATAAATGATCCAGATATGGTTCCATTATGCTCCCTCTGTT
>NW_025262817.1:0-1612 GCF_018294505.1 Triticum aestivum
ATAGCACCGGTTGCAGCATTGAGCATATTTGGTGGTAGCATCGCCCTACCCGCCACATGCACCCTCCTCGAGATATCCTGCGGTGAAGGTGGCCCGTCCTGAGCACGGATCGTACTCGGTGCCGGCTGGCTCGCACCCTTCTTAGTCTTTCTTTTGCGTGCCTTCTTCTTCTCCTGTAATGGGACCGAGTTCTGCTCACAGACCGCCTTCTTGAGTGTGTTGGGGCTGATAATATTTCGCACCTCACCTATCTGAGGCTCGGTGAAGTCGGCAGCTGGAGGCGTCTCCTGAGAGCTGAACGCCAGACGGCGCCTGTTGCAACTTGGCTTCTCCGCGGTACGAGCTAGATCGCACACGTCTTTTGTTGGGTTTGGTTCTTGAGAAGGAGGCCCCATGAAGTCGCCATCGTACCCATGCTCGGCAAAGTACTGATCGACATTGCCAAATGTATCATCGTCGTCGTCGCCGTTGTTCTGATCTTGTGCCATATGCATGTTTGGATCCAGTGGCATAGGGATGTCCGGCACCGTTACGGCGGTCTTGCCATGGGGCCGACTTGGCGCCGGCACGACTGGCGGTGTTGTCTTTGGGGTGGTGTCCCCCGCCCCCAAACGAATCTGGCTCTTCGGCCAAAGCAGGGGCCAGCTCAGGCAGGCGCTGAGGGTCATCACGTCATCATCGTCGGCCCCGACGGGTCGAATCGGAGGTAACAAGTCGTCGCAGCCTGGCAGCACACGAACCAGTTGAACCCTAAACAAGTTGGGTGGCATCTGGGTACCGTGGAACAAGGGGTTGCCCGGTTGAACGATTTTGCCCTTGGCGACATCGACCAACTCGTTGTTCACGAAGTGGAGGAGAGTGCACGGAACGTCGGCGGCGCCCTGTGAAAACATGTAGGGCGTCAGGGATGCCCAGTCAAAGGCAAGGAGATGAAGTCCTCGGCCGAGAGAGGCTTAATTAGTTACCGTGATGATGGCGTCGAGCTCGGCTAATGTCGAGGCACCGCCAACGGCGGGCGTGCAGTTGACGGAGCGGCCGCTTGCTGAAGAGGTGCCGGCCGGCGTACACCCGGGTGCACTAAGCTCCCGTGCGGGCGTCGGAGACACCAATGCCGCCTCCGCCAGAGGCACCAATGGCCCCGCCATCGCATTATGCGAGTTGCTGGCCGTGAAGCTAGGAATCGGGGGCGGCCCCTGTTGGCCGCCCGCAATCCACGCACTCAACCCCGAGATCAAGGTAGGCACAAGGGCGGTGATCGTCGCTCTGAGTCGTTGTTCCACTTGCTCTTGGACAATCTCCGGAATCCGCGCCACCTGTGCCTTGAGTTCTTGAACCTCTCGCGCCTGGCTTTCCGAGCTGGTCTTTTTCTCCTTCCGCACACCAGCGGTATAGTATGACCCCCATTTTGTCGACAAGCCTTTGCCGGCCACACGACCAGCTGACGTCGGCTTACTGAGCTTATCCTTGTTCTTCATTATATTCAACCCCCTATTTAGAGTGGTGTCCCAAGGGTTGCTCTGAGTCGACCCCGCGCTACTGCTTTCAGTCGCCTGCGGAAGGAATGTGAACCATTTAGAAATTCGGCTTCATTAATTAGAATGCAACCATATGG
>NW_025262818.1:0-1612 GCF_018294505.1 Triticum aestivum
CGCTCTGCATGCAAGGCGGTGTCCACATCGAGCCGGGCTTCTTCGCCTTCCACCAGGACCTCGTCGTCCACGGCGTCGCCCACTTCCTAGATGGTGCCGGCAAGTTCGTATTCGACGACCGCCTGCACGCCCTGCTCCGGAGGTCCGAGACTGGGCTGATTGTCAACCCGCCGGAGCTCATGGCGCCCTACACCTCCCAACCAGTGGTCGTGCCGGAGGACTGCCGCTCCATGTTCATCACCTTCTCCAAGGGAAATGCCCTCCACCACGAGGAGATCTTTGAGTACTTCAGGCAGTAAGTGTGCACTCACATACACTACTCGATCTATTGATTAAGTTTATTTATACACATGGATCTACTAAGATCTGCATCCATGATCCATGATGATTGGAACTGGATCATGTCTCATGGTTTGCATGCATGGGTGCAGGAAGTGGGGCGACTGTGTAGTGAGGGTGCTCATGGAGAAGACGAAGGGAGGCCACAGGCCCATGTATGGCCGGATCATCTTCAAGACAGAGGTGATCGTGAAGCTCGTGCTCAACGGCGAGAGGCTCGTCAAGATCTCCATCGGACAATGTGAGATTTGGCTCCGCAAGTACGTCCCCAGGCCAACCAACGCTGTCGCCTGATCCACAAACCCATCCATCGGCGTCTTGTCTATGCTTGTCTATGCTCTATGCTCTATGCTAGCTAGCCGAGTGAATTGCAAAAAACCGCCACATTGAGTCAAAGTTATCAATTCTTCAGGAAAAAACCACCACAAAACATGTAGTTTGAAGACTTTTGCATAATTGTGGTGGTTTTGTGCAATTTACTCTAGCTAGGCAGATCTGCCTATCGATTTGTAAGGTACCATTTCAAAATGGATTTTGTATTGAAATTAAGGGGGGAAAGCTAGAAAGGATTGCTTGAGATCATTGTCTAAGTCGGTATACTTCGCATTGGCTCCCAAAATCTTGGCGCAAAAATGTTCTTTGTTTTGTGTTTTTCTTTGTGAGAAAACTTTTAATCTATTCATTTTCAATCATGGCAGTACAACAAACATCAGAAATAATAAAAATTACATCCAAATTCGTAGACCACCTAGCGACGACTACAAGCACTGAAGCAAGCCGAAGGCGCTCCATCGTCATTGCCCCTCCCTCGCCAGAGCCGGGCACAACTTATTGTAGTGGACAGTCGGGAAGTCGTCATGCTAAGGCCCCATAGGACCAGCACGGCCGAACAACAACCACCGCCAATGAAGAGTAGCGTAGATCGGAAGGATCCAACCTGAAAACACATGAACGTAGATGAACTAGAACCAGATCCGAGCAAATCCACCAAGGACAGACCCGCCGGAGACACATCTCCACAGGCCCACCGACGATGCTAGACACACCATTGGGACGGGGGCTAGGTGGGGAGAACCTTATTCCATCTTCAGGGAGCTGACGCCGTCTCGTCATCCTGAGCAGGACACAAACCCTAACAAAACATGAAGGAACAACTGAAAACAGAGCCCTCTCGCCGGCAAGGGCCGAGATCAACCGTGCCGCCATGGCCCTAAGGCCACAGGAGACGAGGCGGACCGACGGCGCCTCCAGCGGGAAAGAGGGAAACCCTAGA
>NW_025262819.1:0-1612 GCF_018294505.1 Triticum aestivum
GGTGTCCCGTCTTTCGATGAGATGATGGATATCGCTTTGGTGGAAGTCGACTTTGACGATCCGACTACGAACGTGCGAGGACGTCGCGCCTTAGCAATCGCTAAACCAACTCCGAGAGGTTATTGACCACGCCGGAGCACGATCAACCTGACCACGAGGGTTTGTTTCCTGCGAGCAAACGAAGAACAAGCAAGAAACTAAGATTGCAATCTGGATATTGCGAATATAAGATGAAAGCTTTATTGATCAAGGTGGGGTTCTGTGACGCCTTTGTCTGGTCGTTGAACACAAACGAAGTACGCGAAGTTGCAGCTATGGCGAACTTTTAATCTAAACAAAACCCAAAGTCTAAACAGTGCCCTAAGGGCTGTATATATGGAGGAAGAGAGGGGGAATTTCGTGGCCCTTTGTGGAGGGGTCCGAAATCAACCCTATCTCTTGTTTCCCCACACATACGGACTCTAAAAATAGCCTATACCTATGTATTTCGAAATTACATGGGCCTGGCCCAATAAAAAGGTGACGCAGCACCTATAATAGCCTCGGGACGAAATTTATGAAGTGGCATCTTGTATATTTCGTCCAAGGCTTCATGCACCCATTATGGTGGCTTCAAAGTCCTGAAATCATCAGTTGTAACTCCGTTCTTGTTCCCCTTGCGCATGGCATCATCTCCATGCTTGTTCTTGCTCCAATGTTCATCCTTCTCCAAGCTAGGCCCTTCATTTGTAAGCAAAACAAATGTATCCAATTTAGGCAGCATCATATTCTCATGAACATTAGAATCATTACCAAGAAACAAAAGTACCTGATAATTTAATTGGCGTGCGCGAGCTCTAGTAATTGGTCCCGTATATGTAGCAGTAGGGGCTGTGGGTGTAATAATGGTATTGATGTCCTCATCATCCTCCCCTTCTTGAAATGAAGTCGTCCTCGACGGAAACTCATCTTCCTCTCCCAAATAAGGCTTCAAATCTGCAATGTTAAAAGTGGGACTAACCCCAAAATCTGCAGGCAGCTCAAGTTTATATGCATTATCATTTATTTTCTCTAACACCTTAAAGGGACCATCAGCACGTGGCATTAACTTTGATTTGCGCAAATCAGGAAATCTATCCTTACGCAAATGTAACCAAACAAGATCTCCAGGTGCAAACACAACATGTTTTCTACCCTTATCTCCAGCAAGTTTATATTTAGCATTCATACGCTCAATGTTTTCCTTAGTTAACTCATGCATTTTTAAAATCAATTCAGCACGTTGTTTAGCATCAAAATTAACCTTCTCCGAAGATGGTAGAGGCAACAAATCAATAGGTGCACGAGGTAGGAAACCATACACAACTTCAAAAGGGCACATCTTAGTAGTAGAATGCAATGAACGATTATAAGCAAATTCAATATGAGGCAAGCATTCCTCCCACATTTTCTTATTATTCTTCAAAACAGCCCTAAGCATAGTAGACAACGTTCTATTGACTACTTCAGTTTGTCCATCAGTTTGGGGGTGACAAGTAGTACTAAAAAGCAGTTTAGTCCCCAACTTAGCCCATAAACATCTCCAAAAGTGGCTAAGAAATTTAGTATCACGATCTGAAACAATAGTATTTGG
>NW_025262820.1:0-1612 GCF_018294505.1 Triticum aestivum
CATCGGTAGCCTCAACACAACTGCTGAACGTCTTTGGGCCATTAGCAAGGAACTGGTTCAGAGTAGCAAAGTGGTGCTGATTATGGCCTTGATTCCCTTGACTGCCTTGATTGCGCTCTTGAAGGATTTGCATGATCAACTGTGTGTTTGCATTAGTAGCGGCCATCACAGCTTGCCATGCTTCCGGAGGAGGCGGAGGTGGAGGCGGATTAGGATTCGGAGTCGTGCGCGTTGGAGGAGCCATCCTGAAGAGGTTGACCACCATTAGCACATAGATAGACAACAATATAGAAGCTGAATCCAACGGAATGAAAATTGCAACATATAGTCTTCACATCCGAACAAAATGAACGAATGCATTCCTCTTCAAATGGTCACATATCCATAAATTGAGAAGCCACGTAGAATTAAGGTAGAGAAATAAATCAACAAGGTACGGATCAAGAACGAATAATCGGTAAGAAATCCCAATCTCAAACCAATATCTGTGGAAGAAGAACTAGAGCTACTAGAATTCCCACCTATGAAATTCCTGAACCTTTCCGGTTATGCAATCAGGTGTTGGGGATACAGGGGAAGCACAGTATCTCACCCAAACTAGCAAATCCTACATCCAGCTGTATCCATCCTTCAACACATAACCAGGAAAACTTCGGAAACCATCTACCTCAACCTTCGAAAAGCATCCGTTATACAAGTTATGGCGATACTCCCGAACTCCCGCCCCAGTACTGGGTGGCGTCGAGGTTATCTCACCAACGAACTGCATAAAAGAGATTTTCGATGTCGGCGAACATATCTCAAGTATACCAGAATTGCAACGATAAAATTGTGACGACAACACCTCGGAGCTCAACTCCCCGGGACACTGCCACAACCCCTAAAGACAGGAGGCACCAAGAACAATGTTCTCGTCACAAAACCATCGGAACAAAACCAAGATACTCGCGTGATCCTAAAAATTTTTTTAGTGAAATTTGAGAAGAGAAGAGTCAAAACTCTACGTCAGGATGCCTTACCAGAGCGATGAGGAGACTGGGAAGTAAAAAGAATTCCTAAACTCTCCGATATATAATTCCTAAATGACTCAAAACATTTTTTTTCTAGACACAACTCGGCTGCTAAAAACGATCAAGCAATGGGGCTCCTAAGGTCAGGGAAGGCTCTGATACCAGCTTGTAACGCCCTCGATGCGGCTATAGCTCCCACGTGTCGAGGCACGACTTAGAGGCATAACCGCATTGAAAGCAATGTCGCAAGTCAGGCAATCATTACAACATCCCATGTAATATATAATAAAAGGGGGAGATAGCATAGTTGGCTTACACTCGCCACGTCACATCAGAGTACATAAATAACATCCATCAAACAAACACTCATGGCCCGACTACGGCGCCAAAATAGAAAAGAACCCAACATGCGACAAGGTCCTGAATCGATAACCCCAACTAGGCACCACTACTGATCATCCGGAAAAGACACATAGTAACGCTGAGAGTCCTCGTCGAACTCCCACTTGAGCTCGTACTCGTCACCTGGAGCGGAATCACCTGGACCTGCATCTGGAGTTGTAGTATCTGTGAGCCACAGGGACTCAGCAATCTCACACCCA
>NW_025262821.1:0-1612 GCF_018294505.1 Triticum aestivum
CCGAACAGGGCCAGGCCCACCTGTCTCCTAGGTGGTCTCAACCTGCCCTGTCGCTCCGCCACAAAGTAACAGTCGAGGGCCGTCGGGAACCCAGGCCCACCTCTACCGGGATGGAGCCACCTGTCCTTTCAGCCCCCTCGTCAGAATCACCTGCGGGTACTCAATGAGCTGACCCGACTTTAGTCACCATCTGTATAGTATGTATGTATGTAGTATATACCCGTGATCACCTCCCAAGTGATCACGGCCCGATAGTATAGCAAGGCAGACTGACAAGAATGTAGGGCCAATGATGATAAACTAGCATCCTATACTAAGCATTTAGGATTGCAGGTAAGGTATCAACAGATGTAGCGACAATGCCAGGCTATGCATCAGAATAGGATTAACGGAAAGCAGTAACATGCTAAACTACTCTAATGCAAGCAGTGTAGAGAAGAGTAGGCGATATCTGGTGATCAAGGGGGGGGGCTTGCCTGGTTGCTCTGGCAAGAGAGAGGAGTCGTCAACTCCGTAGTCGAACTGGTCAGCAGCAGCGTCGATCTCGTAGTCTACCGGAGAGAAGAGGGGGAAGAAATAATGAATACAGAGCAAACAAAGCATCACAAAATATAACAAGGCAATACGCGGTGTTCGGGGTGCCCTAACGCGGTAGTAGATGATACCGGTGAAGGGGGGAAAACATCCGGGAAAGTATTCCCGGTGTTTCGTGTTTTCGGGCAGAGGAGCCGGAGGGGAAAAGTTGCGAGTTCGATAGGTTAGGGGTGTGTGGCGGACGAACGAACTGCGTATCCGGAATCGTCTCGTCGTTCTGAGCAACTTTCATGTTGAAAATATTTTAATCCGGATTACGGATTAAAAGATATGATTTTTAAAAGATTTTATTAATTTCTGGAATTTAATTAATTATTTAATTAATTCGAAAATGCATTTATGACATCAGCATGATGTCATGCTGACGTCAGCAGTCAACAGGGTTGACTGAGTCAACCCTGACAGGTGGGTCCCGTTCGTCATACACTGTTAACTAATTAACCTAATTAAGTTTAATTAACAATAGTTAATTAGGTTAATTAGTTATTAGGTTAATTAATCAGGATTAATTAGATTAATTATTTACTTAATTAATTAATTAATTAATTAATTTTTATTCATTTTTTTTATATAAATCTCATTTTCCTTTTCTTTTATTTAAAAGTTCTGTGGGGGTGGGGCCCCAATGTCATAGGCCCCAGGGGGCCAAACGGGCGTGCGGGCGTGCGGGGTGGCCCGTTCGGGCGCAACCCAGGGGGACGCGGGCGTGGGCGCCCGCCCGATCCCGCGCCGGCGTGGCGGAGAGGGGGGGGGCCGACGAGGAGCCGACGAGGCGGTCCCTGGTGGGGCTTCGGCGGTGGCGGGGCTAGACGGGGTCCGGGTCGGATGAGGTGAGGCCGGGGCGAGGTCGTGGGTTCAGGGGAGTGGGAGCAGCGAGGGAGGCCGGTGGCCACGGCGTGTCCATGGCCGGAGCGGGATGCGGGCAGAGCGCACGGGCGTTGGCGCCCAGCCCGAGCCGGCGTACGCCCAGATCGAAGGGGGAAGCCGCCGGCCACAGGCAAGCGCGGAGCAGGGGGAC
>NW_025262822.1:0-1612 GCF_018294505.1 Triticum aestivum
TTCTGGTCATAAGTTGTCACGCCGCCGCCGCACCATCATCATCACCCCTGCCATCTACCACCACCGCTTATCCGCCACCGCTTCGAATCCGTATCCATATACCACCACAGCTGTCATATACCACCACCGCTGCCATCTACCACCATATATCCACCACCAATCCGGGGTCTTGTCATATTAGGTTTGTTTTCGAGATCCATCTAGATTCCGATTCGTGTTTCCTTGCCGGAGTAGGTTTCGAAAAAAAAAGAGTCCGGAAACCACCCTCCGTTTAGGCCCAAAATTTTTCGAAAACGCATTTTTCGAAAATATTTCCGGCTATCCTATTTTTAGGTGTTTCTGAGTGTTTTGAGACAGGTGCCATTATAGGAAGTTTTTTTTGACCCGTTTCCAGTTTTTGGGTCCGGGCAGTCGAAAAAAAAATTGGTCGAAAAAATTTCGTGCCCATCCTGTCAGTTTGAGCTAGGAAGAGTTTTGAGACACTCGCCATTATAGTGATTTTTCGCAAAAAAAAAGCAACGCAAAAAAAAGAGCGCAAAAAAAAGAGCGAAAAAAAAATTCCAGAGTGTGCTTTTCCCTTGTTTACGTGCCGCGCCGTGATTTTGTTGGTGTTCTAGGCTCGCGTCTCTAGCACAGTCTAGCCTAGGACCAGCACAGTACCGTCGTTGAGCGTTTATTCAACTTTGCATCTCTGAATTGATTATTGCTGACCCTTTTTGCTACCGTATTATAAGCCTTCCCAGCTCCACATACATCTACGTCGTGCGTTTGACTCTCCCTGGTAATCGCTCTATCCAAGCTTTGAGAGTTTTTGACTACAACGGTTGCCGATCACCGCCTGCTGCTGGGTAAGATCTGGTAAGAATTTGAGATTTGCTTGACGGATTTGTGACACCCACCACCACCTCTTGTTAGTAGTCTGTAGGATCATATTCTTGTGTGTTTCTATTGCTGCTAACCATGCCAGGATCACAAGCCGACAAGACTGACTGGGAGAACATGATGAATAAGGATTTGCATGATAAATTTCAGCAAATGATGAGTGGGCAGGTGCAAGACGTGCTAAACAGATTTGAAGAGGCCATGGAGAAGATAGATGGCATGGAGAAGACGTTCGAAACAAAGCTCGATAACAAGTTTAATGAATTGCTCGCGCGTCTTCCACCACCACCACCCGCTGCACCTAACGCACCTCTCCAACAACAACAACAACGACTACCTCCACGTCGCGAAATAGACCTCCGCCGAGCGAGCCGTGTTCCTCTTGCGTTTGGCCAAACTGTTGGTGCTGCTGTTGATACTTCTGTGGCTCCTGCTGCTGATGCGGAGGAGGATGATTATGTGGGAGATTACGAGGATGAGGTTGCTCAAAATCAGAACTACGTGCAACCACCAGCACCACCACCAGCAGGTCGACCTCAGGTATATATTCGTAATGGTAGGCCTGCACCACCACCTCAGGTACGAGATGATGTCCATATTCCTAAACTGAAATTGAATATTCCTAGACTATAAGGAGTATACTAATATCACTCGTTTATTCCATCTTGCTTGTAAAGCTGAACGTGAAGTGCAGGATCGACAAGCATTGGCGCGAACTAACTTTTCTGCA
>NW_025262823.1:0-842 GCF_018294505.1 Triticum aestivum
AAAGGGATTTCATTTTTTAAAACTTATTTGAACTCCTGACTTTTTGTGTGTTCAAAATGCACCATTCAAAGCCACATCATCATTTTTCAATCCTTTCTGACTTCATTTGTTATTTTTCATGCATTTACTAATTATTTTGAGCTATAAGACCATAAAATTGAAAAGCATTTCAAAGGAACTCTCAAAAGGTTGAAAGTTGGCATGGTATCATCATTTCATCCACATAGCATGTGCAAGAAAGTTAAGAGGGTTACGGCAAAAACTGGATGCACTTCGTGTACAAACGGACAATCTCTTTCAAAGTATCAGGATTTCATACGGAAACTCGTCTGTTAAAAAGGGATTTCATTTTTTAAATCTTATTTGAACTCCTGACTTTTTGTGTGTTCAAAATGCACCATTCAAAGCCACATCATCATTTTTCAATCCTTTCTGACTTCATTTGTTATTTTTCATGCATTTACTAATTATTTTGAGCTATACACTACAGGAAACAGCTACTTTGCCGTCTGCCATGGCGGACGGCAAAGGCTCGAAAGGCGGACGGCAAAGACCTTTGCCGTCAGCCGCGGACGGCAAAAGGCTCCGGCAAAGAAGGCTACGGTAAACAGCTTCTTTGCCGTCTGCTTCCTGGCGGCGGACGGCAAAGGCTCTTTGCCGTCTGCGGCGGACGGCAAAGAGGGCGGACGGCAATATTTGCGCTGTCAGTCCGTTAAGTGGCTAACGGCAGACCTTTGCCGTCCGCCGCAGACGGCAAAGAGCCTTTGGTCTTTGCCGTCTGCCTTATGATGTCATCTACACGTCACTAGATGCCAGGTTCTTTGCCGTCTGCCACTGTAGGC
>NW_025262823.1:852-1612 GCF_018294505.1 Triticum aestivum
GCAAAGAGGGCGGACGGCAATATTTGCGCTGTCAGTCCGTTAGGTGGCTAACGGCAGACCTTTGCCGTCCGCCGCAGACGGCAAAGAGCCTTTGGTCTTTGCCGTCCGCCTTATGATGTCATCTACACGTCACTAGATGCCAGGTTCTTTGCCGTCTGCCACTGTAGGCAAACTGCAGGTTCTTTGCCGTCCGCCACGGATGGCAAAGTCTTTGCCGTCTGCCACTGTAGGCAAACTGACCAAATGGGTCAGCTCCCAGGAAGCACAGTTGGCTGCCACGTGGCTTCTTTGCTGTCTGCGGCGGACGGCAAAGAGCTCTTTGCCGTTGGTGGCAGACGGCAAAGAGCCTGCATATTGTCTGTTTTTTTTCTGTTTTTTGTTAAATCCCACAATTTGCACAGAAAATATATATGACATATAGATATATTTCACAGGCATTCATCACATAAACAAGTTCATACATCATTTCATACACAAACAAGGTCCATCCATCATTTCATACATAAACAAGTTCCATCCATCATTTCATACATAAAGAAGTTCCATCCATACATAAAGTAGCACTCCATAGCTAAGGTGACTAGAATGAGAAGACAAGAATGAGAAGACAAGAAGAAGAAGAGTAGAACAAGCACTCCATCCAGCACATAATGAAATCTGCAAAATGGCAAAATAAGAAAGTTAGAAATGGATCGTTTTTGAGGTAACTTAGTTGAAATGGATCGTTTTTGAGGTAACTAAGGTGAAATGGGTCGTTTTT
>NW_025262824.1:0-1612 GCF_018294505.1 Triticum aestivum
CCCCTCTCCTCTCCAGCTCCTCCCCCTCGCACGCCCCAGCCATGGCCGACGCCACCGTCGCCGCACCACCGTCGTAGCCGTGCTCCCCGTCGTCTCCACGCCGCGCCACCCTGTCCAGAAGCTCCGCCGTCCTCTACTCCTTCGAGCTAGCCGAGCCCCGAGCGCTCGCGTGCCTCGAAGCCGCCGCACCGACCTCGCCCGAGCTCGCCGTCGCTGGAGATCCCTTTCAACGCCGTCGCTGCCTCAGCTCGTCCCCGACCCCGCCGGTGGCCTCTACGGGAGCGCTGTGAGCCTAGCTACTCCTCCGACCCTCTCTCTCTCATTCCCGAGCTGTGTAGCCACCGCACGAGGATCACACGCCCGCACCGTCGCGGACCTCGTCGCCGACGTGCTTCCGGCCACACTCCGGCCACAAGATGGTGTCCATCTTGCTCACCGAGTCCCACAGCACCTAGCCAGCCACTCCACGAGCCTCACCGACCCCTCTAGCGCCAAGTTCATCCTCGACCGAACCCCGGTGGCCGCCAAAGTCGTCGCCGGCGCCAACTCCGGCCACCCCGACCCCAACGGGCTCCGCCAAGAGCTGCGGGTTGTCCTCAGCTCCACTCCGGTGGTCTCCGCGGTCCATTTGGTGGCCGAAATGGCCAAAACCACTCCCGCCGCCGCGTCGGGCTCGCCGGCGGCTAAACGCCGGCAGCCGACTTTGACTTTGACCACGGGTGGGCCCTGGTTGACTCCCCTGAGTCAATGACAGGTGGGGCCCAGCCCTGTTAATTAAACAGGATTAGTTTTAATTAAATTTTAATTAAAATAATCACCCTGACATGCGGGACCCACTGTCAGGTTTGACCCAAACCTGTTCCGTTGACCTGCTGACGTCACACTGACGTCAGGCTGACGCAGTAATTGATTTTCTGGATTTAAATTAAATCAGGAAATTCTAGAATATTATTTAAACTTCAAAAATTCATAACTTTTATTCTGTAACTCCAAATTGGACAAATGATATATGAAAAATGATCAGAAAAATCCAATCTATCCATCTGTACTATTTTCATGCATGATCAAACAAGTTAAATTGATGTTTTAAGCAGAACAAGGAAAAGCACTTAAAGAGGCCATGTTTGAGTTTGAAATTTGAATCTTTGATTCAAATTTGTTCAAACCCTTCTGGTTTTAGTTGCATTAGCCAAACACACTCATATTGCCATGTTTCATGCATGCATCATATTGTTGCACATTGTTTGGTGATGGTTGTGTATCGGTGTCCTTTGCGACAGGTTCTGCCCCCGAGGAGTACCGTGATTACCCTAACGAAGAATCATATCCGTGCATCGAACCATCAGGCAAGCAACCAACCATTTGATCATATCGATACAATCCCATGTTCTCGCTCCTGCTCTCTTTTACTGCATTAAGACAACGCGATTCAAACTGCTGTGTGCTACGGTAGTTGAACCCATTTCCTCTGCATGACCTGTCATTGCCACAGTAACTAGATGAAACCCACTAGCATGTGTAGGAGTTGATTGAGCCCTATGTATGTGTTGTTCCTACCTTGCTATGCCTGCTATGCTTAGAGTCGTGTCAGGTCTGGTTCATCTGGGTGATG
>NW_025262825.1:0-1612 GCF_018294505.1 Triticum aestivum
AGAAAATCACCTAAATGTCTTTAAAAGGTCAAATGACCCCTAGAATTTTCCAAAATTTCACATTACAGTTGTAGTAGTGCATATTAGACTTACAAAAATGAAGGTCGTAAGAGGAAGCTATGTCCCGTGCGTCATCAAACATGCATTGTTCTCTCTCGGAACCACGAGTCTTCTAGTGAGTTGCTCCGGTTTGTGAGGGGTGTGTGTGTCCAAACTTTCGTCAAACATGCGAACTTTTTAACCACATCATCTTGGTGGCATGACATTACATCAACCAAGGTTTCCTGTGTTTCTGATATTTTTTTGATTTTTTGGAATTAAAATGCCATGTCACTCCATGCATACGTATGCATGTGTCCATATCGTGAGACAAATATTTTTGAAAATTACTTCCAATTTACTGCACATGGAATTAACTCGCACACAAGTACACAAATATGATTTTTCAAACCGTTTTGGTTAGGCGTTGCATGTAGATGTAGTTCAAATTTGAATTACGGTCATCAAATGGCTAGAAAATCACTTAAATGTCTTTAAAAGGTCAAATGACCACTAGAATTTTCCAAAATTTCACGTTACAGTTGTAGTAGCGCACGTTAGAGGTAGAAAAAATTGAAGGCCGTAAGAGGAAGCTATCTCCCGTTCGTCATCAAACATGCATTGTTCCCTCTCGGAACCACGAGCCTTCTAGTGAGTTGCTCCGGCTTGTGAGGGGTGTGTGTCCAAAATTTCGTCAAACATGCCAATTTCTTTACCACATCATCTTGGTGGCATGACATTACATCAACCAAGGTTTCATGTGTTTCTGATTTTTTTATTTTTTCAAATTAAAATGCCATGTCACTCCATGCATACTTATGCATGTGTCCATGCCGTGAAACAAATATGTTTGAAATTCCTTCTAACTTACTGCACATGGAATTAACTCGCACGCAAGTACAAAAATATGATTTTTCAAACCGTTTTGGTTAGGCGTTGCATGTAGATGTAGTTCAAATTGGAATTACGGCCATTAAATGGCTAGAAAATCACCTAAATGTCTTTAAAAGGTCAAATGACCCCTAGAATTTTCCAAAATTTCACATTACAGTTGTAGTAGTGCATATTAGACTTACAAAAATGAAGGTCGTAAGAGGAAGCTATGTCCCGTGCGTCATCAAACATGCATTGTTCTCTCTCGGAACCACGAGTCTTCTAGTGAGTTGCTCCGGTTTGTGAGGGGTGTGTGTGTCCAAACTTTCGTCAAACATGCGAACTTTTTAACCACATCATCTTGGTGGCATGACATTACATCAACCAAGGTTTCCTGTGTTTCTGATATTTTTTTGATTTTTTGGAATTAAAATGCCATGTCACTCCATGCATACGTATGCATGTGTCCATATCGTGAGACAAATATTTTTGAAAATTACTTCCAATTTACTGCACATGGAATTAACTCGCACACAAGTACACAAATATGATTTTTCAAACCGTTTTGGTTAGGCGTTGCATGTAGATGTAGTTCAAATTTGAATTACGGTCATCAAATGGCTAGAAAATCACTTAAATGTCTTTAAAAGGTCAAATGACCACTAGAATTTTCCAAAATTTCACGTTACAGTTGTAGTAG